>NC_044393.1:64523332-64665832 GCF_006542625.1 Nomascus leucogenys
GTGAGGATTAATTATGAGTTATTAATATAATATGTAAAGTACTTAAACCAGAACCATACAAGTATGATTTATTTATTTATCTAATCTTCCTTTTTCAGTTCAACCCCATAGCCAATATTTTAGACAATTTGCTACGTCATTTGCTGCCTGGACTGGTCTCCTTGCCTCTAAGATCTTTTTTCTAAACTGTTATCCAAACAACTACGAGGTTAATGCTGTTAACTCTGCATTTAGCAGTGACCTATTTAGAAATCATCACTGATCATATCTCTCGCTTAAAAACCTCTCACTCACTTCTCATCCAAACTCCAAGAAGTCATCATGCTTTAATAATTTTCTTTGTAATCATATTAATCTTCTTTTACTCAGCCTCCCATGCATTGCCCCAATCCTGGGCTGCAGCCAACCAGATTCTTAATAATTTCCAATACTCAATGTACCTTTTCTCATCTCCATAACTTTGCCCATGCCATGTTCATGAGATATATATCAGTGCTAACTTCAATTCACTCTTTAAGACAATTCATAAACTCTCCTCTGTGAAACATTTTCTGATCCTATCTCCACCCCCTTTAGCCATCCATAGCAGCCCTCATGACACTATATTCGAATTATTATTTACATGTCTTCCTAAAGTGAAGCTCTTGGGAGCAAGGTCAATATATATTGCCCATCATTGTATTTCAAGCCTCAAAACCCATGATTGGCAATTAAATGATTATTTAATGAATAGATTTGTGCTTATGTGCCTTTTCTAATGGTCAGCTTAATTGTAACCTACAATTTCTGCAAGTTGATCTATTATTTGCTTTGATCAAAGTAAACATTTGAATCAGAGCAAAATTTTATAGAACCTAAAATTGCCTACAGTCAGGCTTGTCAAGTACAATTCCTAAGAGGCAGTATAGTGCAATGCAGTGGCTCCCAAAGTGTGGTCCTTGGACCTGCAGCATCGGAATTACCTGGGGACTTCCCTAGAAATGGAAAATTTGGTCCCCTCCCCTGACATACTAAATGAGAATCTCGGAAAGTGGGACCCAGAAATCTGTATTCTAATGAACCCTCCTAGGGATTCTGATACACTCTCAAGTTTGAGAACCAGAGAAGCAATTAGAGCAAACTCTGGAGCCAGACTGTCTGGGTTCAATTACCAACTCTACCCATTGTCAGCGGTTAAACAGAACATTTCTTCCCCTCTCTGCATCTCAGCTTCTTCATCTATAAAATGAGAATGATAATAATTAGGATTGTTATGACAATTAAATGAGTTAATACACAGAAAGTACTTACCACAGTGCTTAATCAGTTAATGACACTTAATAAGTATTAGCTCTTATTCTTACAAAATCACTATTCTCTTGAAATTTATTCCCTATGAGATGTTCTTCATATTTTCTCATTCTTTTGATTTCCTATGCAGAATCTATTTTCATGCTGGTCAATACAACTACTAATAAGTTTGATGAGGAAATGGGACTTCTGGTTCACCAGGGACCATTTCACATCGTCACACAGGTCCACAAACACATATGAGATTCTGTGAATCAAAGGAAGGAAAATATGCGCTGTATTTTAATTAACTGGGTCATGGTCTAATAAATGCTGCTTTGTTTTTTTGTAACTTGGCCTTCATAGTTTTATAAGGAATTCTTTCATAATCTCTCATTTTTTTCAGTAATTTTTTTCTTGATAAAAGTGACTGCTTATTAAAATGAATACCACTTAAAAATAGAAGGCATTTCAAGAAAAAGAAAACCTCAGAAATGCAAAGTTGCCTTACAAAGTATGAAAAAAAATCTAATGTAGGCAGATGATTTTGAAACATTCATTTTCCAAAAAATAAAATGTTCACTGTTCTACATGCTATCAGTCAGATTCTGTCCACCTTATCAACATCTTCCAAATATTTAGCAGCATTTCATTCTGAATTCTTAAATAAATAGCTTTATAGTGGCAAAGTGAAAAAATGTACAGCTACAGACTTTTGTGGAGAGGTAACTAGAAGTATTTTTGCCTTCATCACTAGCTTAAAAACTATATTTATGCTTGTTCCTGTTTGTAATATTATTCAGAGTTAGGGCCACTATTTTTCTTTTTATTATCTTGAAGGATAATTATGGACAAGATATAAACCCGCATGTGTTCATATACACAAAACAAACCTAAGTTTAAATTCTTTTTAAATATGTATGTGTACAAGCTATTACCCTAAGACAATCTTCCTGGAAATATTTGAATAAGATATAACTTCTCTAGGATTAAAATAGTTCATGCAATCTTGACATGCAATCTTCTCACCAGCAATTCATAAATTTTAGTTTCAGAAACTTCAGGTAAGGTATTTCTCAGCTTTTGTAGAAATCTTTATCATTCCTTGAATAGGCATTCACTTTGCTGACGTCTTAGCACGCTGTAAGATTTACCATTCAGAGAGTTAACATGGAATTGTAGGCTTGTATTTCAACTACAGAATTTAAATTATTTTGAATGCATCTTAACTAGGATATGATTGAAAATGAAAATTTTAAAGAGGTAAATAATCTTCTGATTAATATTGTTAAGAGAAGAAAAAGGCTACAGTGAAAATACTTTCTGAATAGCGTGTTTAATTTTAGGTATCCCAATTTGAGAAGGCAAATTAAAGAAACTTTCAAAAATTCAAAACGATTAAGAGAAAAGGTGACAGTAATTAATGAAGAAAGCTTGCAGGATCTCACTTGATAGAGCATGACGAAGCCGTGCTTAGAGGCAGAGATGATAATTTCCTGATATGTAAGGAATGTGAACAATGAAAAAGAATATGATTTGCTAAAAATATTGGTACTGTGGGAATAATTAGGGATATTAAGGAGAATTTTTAAGGGAAAAAAATGTAAAGAACCCAAGAAAAAAATCTGACTATGATACAGATTTATAGTTTAGGTCTATATCACTAAAAAAGCCTGTTTCAGTAGTTGACTAATTCACATGTCAACAGATTTTTATGCCTATGAATATAGTACAGGGATTATAATAGCGTTTAACAAATTTAATGGGGAAAATTAGGTCCAATTTCCGTCACTTTGAAATTCACATTCAGTGAACATACAAATAAAATTTAAATACATTATTTACAAACTCTATGCCACTATTCCAAAATTCCTAATGATTAGTCTTACAATATTCCTGTATGTTAATATGTCAATGTTAAAAGAACATGAAAAAAACAGTATCCTATGCCTAGTTGGACAATTCCTATTGCTAATAGAAGGAATCTTGTGAGTTATTTATTAAGGAAACATTCGGTGTATTTCCTGAGAGGTGTATCAGACTTTATGCAAGGTGTTAGTATAGAAGTTTTATATACTGGCTGTCTGATACCAGAGATCATCTAGATGATGTTAAAAGATAATGTGAATTCTGAAAATTTGAATACTGGTATTTGTTTGCTTACTTTGTTACCGAATTGCCTGAAGTGAGCCATTTCTCTACAAATTGCAATTTTCCTATGTCTGTAATGGGAATAATAATATCTGCCCTGCCTAACTCAGGGAGATATATAAAGAAATTGGATATAATAATGTATACCAAAATACTTAATAAAATAAAGCTCTAAATAAATAAGATATATTCAACTTAATCTTTGGTAAAGATCTTCACTTTTAGTTAAAAAGATCATGTAAATAATGGTTATTTACCCAAGTTATCCGATTTTTTTTAAAGAGAGAAATGTGGCTGTTTTGGATTAAGGGAAATCTACGTATTATATAAATTGCATGAATGAAAGTCATTTCATAGCATTAAATCTTATTATTTCAGCAATTGAGTATTTAGGATGTTTAAATGCCAGTTTTATGTTATCTATCACTATGTTCATCCAAAACACTATTTTTTCATATCTCTTGATTTTTGTCAATCACAAATTTTGATAAGTCTCTACTGAACAATTCTTATGCCTCATTGACATCAACTGAGGCCACATGGTGGTATTTAGCAAGTGGCAAGCTAGTCTACATGGTTGACCACATGGCTTTGTTTGCCTCCCTAGTGCCTTCACAATCATATTGGGAGGGTTGAGCTCAGTGGGACCACTCTCTACTTCCATGCGGTCACACTGCCTCTCCACATGGTCTCTGAGGCATGGACTTCTTACATGAAGTTGGTCTTCTTACAAGGTGGTTACAAGGGCTCCAGAAAACCAAGATGGAACTGCCGGTCCTTTTAAAAAGTAAGTTCCAGAAATGATGTGGCATCACTTCTTTCATACTCTCTTGATCAAATAAGTCATAGACCAGCCCAAAGAGAGAGAGAAAATAGATCCACTGTATTGATAAGAAGCATATCAAAGAATATGTAGCCATCTTTAACTGCCACAGTGCATTTTAAGGATAACTAAAGCATGTATGGAAATAAAGTTTTCATCATTGAATTTTTTTCAGCCAAACTAAGAAGATTGTAGCTTTAGTTTTAGTTACGTACTTCCGTCCAGTACAATCAGTACAATCATGAGTTATTTCAGTAGAAATAACTAAACCAGCTATATGTCTTGCTGTGTGCCTTGACTTAGACTAATGGTTATCAGTACAATATTAAAAGAAAAGTTAAATTTCTATATAGTCAGACGTATGATCAAGCAACGGGGTCAGTAATCATTTATCTTAAATTGCTCAAGTCACCAGAAAGATTTAATTTGTTTGGGTTATATAGTTAAATCTACAAGTCCTTGAAATTATTACTAACACAACATATAATAATGTTTTAAGTAAACGTATATTTATTACTAGTAAGAAATAAATTATTTGAAGTGGAATGTCAATTAATAATAGTATATCCTGCATCTTAATGAGCAATTTTGCATTTTATTCAAGAGTGAAGGAATTTTCTGACAATAATTTAGCAAATATTATTTAATGAAGGCTCCATTTCATAACTATTAATCACTAAATTATAGCTAACATCTAGAATTATATGCAAAGGAAGCAGCATTCCTGTTTTTAATTAAGAACATTTTATATATATATATATAATATAACACATTTGTATAAAATATTTATTTGGAAGACTAGAAGTGATATCCAAACTTATAGCTTAACAGACTGCAAGATGGCTTTCTTGCTCTCTTTTCCTCAAGTTTTTTTTTCTATTTTTGTAATATTAGCACATAAATGTAATCCTAAATAACAAGTGTAGAGCATTCCACATTAATGGGAAAAAGCATCTCTATTTCTGTTTTAGTGGAGTGATCATTGTCCAAACCTATGTGAAATATGTGGTGGGTTTGTTTTTGTTTTTGTTTTTTTGAGATATGGTCTCCCTCTGTTGCCCAGGCTGGAGTGCAGTGATGCGATCTCAGCTCACTGCAACCTCTGCTTCCTGGGTTCAAGTGATTCTCGTGCCTCAGCCTCCCAAGTATCTGGGATTACAGGTGGGCACCATCACACCCGACTAATTTTTGTTGTTGTTTGTTTTTGTAGAGACAGGGCTTAGAGTTTGGCCATGTTGCCCAGGTTACTCTCAAACTTCTAGGCTCAATTGATCTGATCCGTCCACCTTGGTCTCCCAAAGTGCTGGGATTACAGGCGTGCACGAACTCGGTGAAATGTGTTCTTGAGTACATAATTGAGCGGGGAATCTTTATTAGAATGACTGAAATAAAAATAGTTCTTAAAAATCCATGTACTTTGTGATATCGTATGTGTATGTGTTTATTCAGCCAATTAGTCATTCAACAAACTCTTTGCAAGCGTTGAACCAGATCCTGAAAATACAAAGATGAAGGAAACATGGTCCTTGTCCTCATGAGTAGGAAAGCAGCAGCAATGGAATAAAGGGCACTTCTTTACACCATGTGATAATGAGCATAGTTACTGCAAAGACACAAAAATAACAAAAAGAGTGATTATTTGGGCAACTACAAATTGATGGGAATAGACAAATACAGAGTGTGTGGGTGTGGGGTGGGAAGTGGCAGTGAAAAGCAGAACTAATAAAAAGATTCTTTTACATCATGCTAAGGATGTAGGTTTTATTTTTTGCTGTAGACAATGAAAAAGCCATGAATAAATGAGCTAGCAATAGGATCTAATTTGTCATTTAGAAATTTTACTTGGGAACATTTTAGAGCAGGAGTCAGGAAATCACATCCCACCTGCCAAATCCATCTGCTGCCTTTTTTTAAATAAATAAACTTTGATTGGAACATCACTCCACCCAATCCTTTCACATAGCGTCTATGGCTGCTGTCCTGCTACAACAGAGTTGAGGATAGTGATGGAGACTACATGGATGTACAGCCTAAAATATTTACCATGTGACCTTTTACAGAAAGTTTGCTGACATCTCATTTAGAGAATTGATTGGAAAGGTTTGAAATTGGAGATGGAAAGAACAATTAGGAGGTGAGCAATGGTGATGGCCTCTATTAAATTAGTGGCAGCAGAAATGCAGAGAAGACATCTCAAGGATGTTAATAATATAGAATAGCAGGACTTTGCAATTGATTAAATGAAAAATAGAATTTATGATGACCCTCAGGTTTTTGGCTTATGTCATTTTTTAGACTAATAATAGTGGAGGGACATAATGTTCTACACATGTTCATCTGGGAGCATGTTTAGATGAAAATATCTATTAGCACCCAGATTTTAGAAAAGAGGTCCAGGACATTAGATGGTAACTGAAGATGGGTTTTGTTATGGTCATTGAATGGGAAGCCTGGGAAGATACATTGTATCAGTAGAAGACCAAAGATAGAGCCTTGGGATGTAGCAACAGGAAAAAAAATGTGTGCAGAAGAAAGAAGCTGGCAGACAGAAGTTTGAGATATGACTAAAATGATTCTCTTAACAATCATGCTGCATAAAAAGAATTTATTTTTAATTGTGTATCCTTTTATTGACAATGACTTGATATTTTAAAATGTAAGCATATAGTATATTTAGCCCAGGATATTCATAGAATTGAATTAAACGAAGTCTGACATAAAATCTTTTTTGGACCCTTTTCAAAGTTGAGCATATAGTTGGTATTAATATAAAACAAGAAAAAAGCCTTAACTCAAAGGGAAATAAAGTATTCTCAATCATGTTGCCAATGGAGAGGTTTTATGGAATACCCATTTAATGGTGATGTTTGGGAAATGAACTAGCAACTGTATTACATCAGACATCTACAATACATAATTATTTCCAGAAGACTGAAACTGTGATTATATCCATGTTATATAGAAATCCATGTGATAAAAAGCCATGTTCAAATATGATTCTTTTATGAGTCTAAACTCCAAAGCTTGTCACTAACCCATCCACTTCAGTTAAAACTAATTGTTAATAACATGATGCTTTATCAGGGAAGTCTAACATTTAGAAGATGTATTTTTCATATGAATTTGTTATGAAATACATCATTTTATTTATTTTGAACCTAGTTTCATAATTATTTCAGAACTTCAGAAGTTCAATTTTTAAAACATTCAGTAGTTGCTCTGTATTGTATTAGAAAGCAAAAATTCCTATATATGTGAATCATGCTAATAGTAATGATTTATGGAAAGTTAAAGGGCACTTAGTTGGAAGATATAAATAATTCGGCTTAACCAGTAAGATAGTGATATAATCAAGGTTAACATAGCATATTCCTCTGCCACTAATAAAATTTCATATGAATAATTGTAAGATTGTGATAAATTGTAACCACCATTTAAGCACAATATAATATCTGCATATAGTGTTACATAAACTGCAACTAAGATTTAAATAGTTTAATTATATAAAATCCTTTTTTATTGTACTCTACCTTGCAAACATGAAAACATGACAAAAGATATAGAAGTTTATAGTTCATTTTCTATTTCCTATATATTATAAATAAATACATTCATTATAAAAACAGGTATTAAAGAATCTATAATTATAAAGCATGTAATTAGAAATTCACTCTTTAAAAAACTACTTTTGCTAACTGTTATAGATGATGACTACACCACTCTCAGACTATGTTGTCAGATAAGTTACCTTCGCAAACTGGGGTTAAAAGGTTCATATAAAGAATAGAATATTGAATTTTTTTTTTCTCAGAGACAAGCTTTTCTATAGTTATTTCATTTTCTGGTTTTCAGAAGTCTTGCATTAAGTGAGAACCCTCAATCGGTAGCTCCTGCATTTGCCTGTTTCTGGTGTTAATTATCTTTTGTTTGCCGTTGATAATCCTGAGGTTGGTATGCAGATGATATGAAGGCTGCAGAATCATCTCAAAGTGTAAAAAACAATGGCATTGTCAATTCTGCATCACAACACTTTATAAATTATGAATGTTATCCACATTAAGGAGAGTGGTAGACTTTTAAAATTACTTCCATGAATAGATTAAATTACAAGTATTATTACATTTCATTTTATTAAGTGCATCTTAGTAGTTATTACAGCAAATGAACATGTTCTCTCAATTACATAATAACATTAGAACTAAAAATTATGCATCAACACTCCCAGATGCATAATGGAGCATTGTATATTAATCACTCTAAACAATATTTTTGAGTTTATATAAAGGCAATTATTACCTATTGAACAATAACATTATTTTATTGGTTTATTAAAATTCAGTTTAAGAACTACTTCTTTCACTAAAAGCTCTAGGTATTTTCAATTTTTATTCATAGAAACATAATGTATACAAGTAGTTCAATTTGCTTGTGTTTGATGATGTTTACCTTTCTATAAAATAATAAGATTAAATGCATATAACAGGAAGTGACTAAAATGTAATGTCCATGATTAGCCCTTCAAATTATGTGAAAATCGATTCAAAATTATATTGCTGAAAGTTTTACTTATCCAATGTGGCAGTTATAGTTTAGTATTACAATAATAACTACTAACATACATTTATGTTAGTGTTAATAGATTGAAAACAAAGAGTTACAAATAAATATGATTACAATCTGCCTATAACTATAGAATTGATTTCAAAGTATTTTTGCAAGTGTAGATGACTTTTACATATCAATTTTCAATGGAAGTATTTCTGTATTTCATATTTAATGTTCAAAACTCATATTGTGTTTATTTTTCTTTAATTAATGGTTTGATGGTTTTAAAAGAATGATTATTTCATATTATAATAGAATGTTATTTGAATGCTAGGAATTAGTTTTCTTTCTTCTATCTGAAGCTGTTTTGCTTTAATGTTAGAATCATGTTTATGAAACTAAAGTTTTTGTAAATATAGTTAGAATTGAACATAACAGTTTCCTATATCAATACTACTTAGCATGATTGCACAAACACCATTGATGTCTTTAAGTCTGGTGGAATATAGCAATTGATTTATAATTAATTTAACAAAATAAGTAAAAGTTATTTTACACTTTTTGAACATCTATTCAGCTTGAACTTTGTCAAAAATACATGGTAACAGTAACTCAGTTGACATAAATTTGAGAACCTAAATTTTAAAAACAGTAAAACACCTAGTGTTTTACTTTGGTAACTTAACCATGTATTATCATCTATTTGATTAGCAAGCACATTATCATAAAAGTAAAAGTCATGACTTAAAAATAAGAAAAGGCAATCTAGAGAATAATAACTCTATTTTGTAGGTTGATTAAAATTTAATTTGAGATTTACAAGGAAAAGTCTTTCAGCTATATGTTTAGGTATATTCCTTGTTTAACTTTTTTATATGAAAATGTATCTATTAATCACTTTTTCTAAATAAGAGCTGTTTTATTTATAAAAAATGTCTAGTTCTTCCAGCAGAAGGAAGAAATATGCAGTAATTCAGATCAAGAAACATTCTGAGGACACATGGACAAAATACAGAGCATTTTTTTTACTGTTGAAAGGAATATAAGTCAATATGACTCATTTAGCTATGTATTTAAGTGGACAACAAATACTATCTCTGAGATATGTTTAGAATATTCATTTTTAATATTTCTCTCAAAATGAGATATACAGTTTATATGGCATACAGCACAGAATAACTAAATTTTTAAAAATCTTCCTCTAATTCTTTTTTGTTTCCTTCCTGTTTTCAAAGAAGTTTTAGACATGAAAGTGTTAATAGTGTCTTTAAAAATTATTCTTATTTAAGAAGAAAAAATCATATTACTTCTTAATCTTTCTAATTCTGTTCTCATAAGATGAACTTGGATTTGTTTCTTTAACACTGAATCCTTTTATGGAGACTTGATTTCTTTACTAATGAACTGAAAGAAAAATGACATCAGGTTCCTAGGTAAGTGCTATCAAATAAGCCACATGCAATAGTAATGCTGCTTCACATAATAGAAAATAAATATTTTGTTCAGTGTCCCATATATTTTATAAGAGTAGTGATTAAGATAGCAGGTAAATGGCATGCAAAAGATTATGCAGTAGTTTGCAATCTGCCTTTCAAGCGTCACTGAAAAATTTCTGTGAGGAAATGAAAGCCAGGCATAATTCACTAAAATTACATTGAACACCTCTTGATCAATAGTGATAAATCTAGTTTTGTTGTTAAATCGATTTTCTCCTTTATAGAGATATATTGTCGTGATTGTTTTAAGAATAATTGTTTCACTAAGGATTTTCATGGTGATTAGGAAAAAGTAAACAAGAGAAAACTTAATGTCGCTCCTTGGCATTGCCAGCATTTCAAGTTAATTTGTTAGAGATAGCAATAGTGATTTATATCATTTGGGCAATTATGTTTTCTCGAAAGAAATTCAGTGAGACTGATTTCCTTTCAGAAATAAGCAATCTCTGTGTTTATTTTACTTTTATAAAATTCTCAGGTCTTGCCAATATAAATATTCACTAATGCACACTCTCTCTTCCAGCTTTTATCACTTTCCTTGATTTCTTGGCATAGATCACATTGAAAAAGTCCAGATAATTTTTTTTGTATTACAAAAATGTTTAGACTAGACTCAGTAACAAAGGTAGGCTCCAAAGATTGCTAAAGTGGTTTTTCTGAATTATTTCTCAATCTAAATATAAGGGGCATATGTGTGGTTGTGTGTGTGTGTTCTATCCGATTTCTAATTTTTACTAAAACAATGGATGCTTTAAATATTTTATAAATAATTATTTAAACACCTCAGCGTTTAAGTATACTGTAAAGAAAGAAAAAAGCAGACATAAATTTAAGTAACAAATCATTATTTTTTTAAAATAATTGAAACAAAACATATTAAATATACTTGACTGAATGGTTTTGGTAAAAAAAAGAGTACAATGCTAGATATCTATATATTTATATCTATACATAAATTGATAATGAATACAAGCATAATTTCACTTATTTCAATAATTTTATATAACTCATTATCATTTATAAAATCCTGTGTAGACAGTGAAATATTTATTCTGATGAGCGATTGTAAATTATAATTCTTACGGGATCTTAAATTGGCAAGTTAGGCGCTTTTGTGAAATAATAGAATTGTCTAAATAATAACATCATAGAAGGACATAGTTTTAAAATGTTTTCAAAGTCTAAAGCTTAATACAAGGTATTTCTTTGGGTCAATAGCAATCTTGTTTGTATATAGCTAAGATAATTATATTTCAGATAAACAATTGTTATTTACCCATAGCAAACTATACAATGAGATAAAGTATTTTAATTAGAAAGCATATTCTATATTTTCTTCCACTTGTATGGATATATTGCAAAACAGAAGCAAAGCAGTAATGAACCAGTACATGGATATAACTGTGAATTTATCAGTGTTTTGCTTTTATTAAAAATAAAAATCCTCACTTATATTGCAGCACATCTTCCTTTGAAAATGCAAGACATAATATACTTAGTATGCAAATTTTTATTACAAAATCATATTTTTTAAATGCCAAGTAAATTTTAACCCATAATGTTAATCTTTTGTGTGTGTGTGTGTGTGTAAAGTTGTTTTACCAGTAAATTTTTGGCTTTTAAATAATTGTTTAATTTAAGCTACCAATTATTCACAGATTTCATCATGTATCCACAAATTATCTTTACAATTCTTTAATACTGAAAGATGTTATGTTTAAGTATGTCTTAAAACTTCAGTTTTCCCATCAGTGAGGGAATATGATAAATAAAATCCAAGGAAGCTAAGTATGAGAAATAAAATCCAAGGAAGCTAAGTAAAATCAAAATAGTTGTGGCTTCCAAGCAGAAAATATGCTGCAAGTTAAAGGCAGAAAAAGATGGTAACTTCTTAGGCAGGGTGTTGGTATAGAATCTGTGTTTGGCATTGTCATAACATTGAAATTTATGAAATGTATTTCTCTGCTGTATTTGATGTACTTCCTTTGACCCGACCCCAGCACTGTGTGTAAAAGGCAGCTGCAAGGTAATCTTTTTTTGATTTTTTGTAACAGATATTAATGAAATAAAAATGATTCAGTTTTATTTAGAAATGAAACATTTAATGAGGTATAAAAGGCATACCTGTAGGAAATTGACACATTTATTTGAAATGGAGTTTGCTCCATTGTTAAGACACCTGGATGATACAAATTATCACCTCTCATATGTTTATAAACACTTCAGGCTTTCACAGTTAAAAATAAAATTAACCGTTTAAAAAACCTCCAAATTATTTGTGGAAAATTTACATGCCAGTAGTTACTTTTTCTCATGGAAATTCGATAAGGCCAGAAGATATGCTTTGAGGTCACAGGCCACAAGTAACCTTATACATATTAACCATTCTGCTATATATCAATGCACCAAGATTTTAGCAGTCTCTGGAACATTAAACCTTCTGTCATTCTTGTCCCTACTGAGTTTGATTCTGCTGAGGTTTAGTGGAATTATAAACACATATGAAAATATGCAGAATATATTTCTTTTTTGAAGTGATTATAATGTGATGTTTCTGCACTGCCAGCATTCATAATAAAGCAAATGTGATGTTTCAGTGCAATATGACATCCACCATAATCTTATTAACATGTAAGCAGCATCAGACAAAACATGCACTGTATTACTCGCTTTATTTAAAGGCATAGAACAAATAGATTTCTTAATGTAAACTTTTACAATCTTTGGCAACAGACGCGCGCCATCAACTTTGGAATTCCTTGCAGTTTGCAGACACAGGTTTGTCAAATGAAGGGTTTTAACAGTTGTTAATTTCCCCCTAACAAATAAAACAATAATATCCAAAGTAACTAAGTGTAGTTTTAAATCGATTGATCATTTTGAACACCCAAAGAAGATGAATGACAGTGAGCAACATTTACCTGACACCATTGAATATTTCACAGAGACAAGTTGATATGAGTTTGTATAAATACTAATATTAAGCAGAATTAGCTTTGGAAAAAATAAAGAAATTGTACTGAGGTGAAAATTGTCACTGTCAGGAGAAATGAAGTTATATCAGAGAACAAGTGACATACAATTTTCTCTAGAGTGTTTTTAATAAAAATAGCTTTTCTTTGAATATTTTGAAGTCAGACATGAGAGGCAATCTGGGCGTTTGTCAGAGTTTGAGAGTGTGAAAAATTGCTGCCTTAAATCATTTAAGCTGAAAAGCAACTTCTTCCTGCTGAGATAATTTCACATTGACTTACCGTGCAAGCCCTTCAGGCATTCCCAGCTCAGAGCAGAAGTTTTCAAGGTAAAAACATAGAGCGAGAACATGGGAGAAGCTGGGACAAGGATCAGCAGCAACTCCAGGCGTTCAGGCACATCTGACTTTGATTAATTAGAGAGCTGCTTTTCTATTTCCACATGTACTGCCTGATGGAAAGGTAGAATGGACTGGGATACACAAACTTGGAGTTGACTCTGTTAGATATCAGCAGGTTTTGACATCTTCTACCGAGCTTGCAGAATATCTGCTAAGAGGACTAAATTGCTGAAGCACACTTTTAATTTATTCATTTTCCTAATGCAGAGAAATTATCTGAACTGCAATAGATGTGATTTTCAACGGTGAATAAATCAGTTACTGTAAATGTTTAGGTTAGATGAACAGGAAACTATCTTGCTGCATAATGAAGGATGAATTATTTCCCCTTTTTTGGAAAGTTTTTTGATATCACTATTCAATTTTAAATTTAAGTACCACTCAACATGATTTTTCCTCTTATTTTAATGAAAAATACTTTAATGTGTTGAAAATCTTTTTATGTTCTGCAATCATTTTATATTCAATAAATTGTTTTCTTAAATTCTCTCTTTATAAAATGTTAACGTTTAAAAGATATTCCACCTTTTAACATTTTATTAAAAATTAATACACAAGATAAAATTACTTCAGGAATATTGATTTTAAAGTTGTCAAGTATTTAAATAATAAATGTAAGTTTAAAATTTTTAAAAATAGCATGTATTAAAGTCTAAATTATTTTAACTCATTATCTGACATTTAAAAATATATAAATGCATTCTTTTGAAAAAATTGCTTGTATTTATCATATACAACATGTTTTGAAATATATAGATGCATCTGTAATACATTGCTTTATTTTAATTTCTTATTTCAGAGATAAAATACTTAAAAATTAAGCCCTTTGATTTCCAGAAAGATAATTCTTTTGAAAAACAGTATTTATGCATTTGCTTAAACTTCCATTATTCTGAATTCATTTTTATTACATAATGAAGATTCTCCTCCACCACTTTTCTGCTTTTTGTATATTTGTTATGGAAAATGCTTTCTTACGTTTTTGACATCTAGTGAATCTCATAATTGCTTACTTCTTATTCTTTAGCTCCTAAATAACTCTGGCAGGAAAAGCGACAGCTTCAAGCAGATTTCCAGTGATACTGTCTCCGTCTTAAACTGTTAGACTCTCAAGAGTTCAAACTGATCCTGATCGACATTCTCCCCATTCTTGGTATGGTGACATAAGGGATGAACACAGCCTTGATATCAATCACTTCTAAGGTAGATTCTGAAAAGTCTTGCTGTGCATCAGCCAAGACATAGAGTCCTTAATGAAATAATAGGATCCTTAGTTATTATCATAATTTTTTATAGAGAAGTCCTCACATCAGACATTGTCCCCTGCCTCTGTCAATCACACATTGCAATTAACTTATTAAATTGCACTTGAATTGGATTGACTACTAGAGAGAGGAAACGAAAGTTCTTGAAAACAGATTCTTCTTTTACATCTTTCAAACACTTCTGGATCAGGGAATATGTGATCTGGGTTTTTCTTTTACAGCAAATTAATTTTTCAGTTTTGACTTAAATAGGAAAGATTTTTAAAAACTCTTTCAGTGAACTGGCTAGTTACAGTTCATCTCCTATACCCTCTTCCTCCCCACCACCCCACCCACCACGGGGGGAAGTAGCAACTAACATGACTGAGATATGCTTAATGTATTAACTATCAACTGTCCAATTCAATTCATGAAATATAAATTTAGCTTAAAAATATGTATAGGACACAAAGATGAGTGAGATATAATTCTTGCCTCCAAGTAGCCCATTATTTAGTTTTGCCATAAGAAAAGTAAATGATACGTGCCAATGAGAGGTAAAAATAAAGTTTCAAGGGAGTTCAAATTGAGGAAGAAATTAATCAATTTAGAAATTGAACAAAATATTTATTATCTTTTGTGTGCCTGACACATATGACTTAATTCCTAACCTCTAATAGCTCACAGTATAGTGGTAGAAACACTTGTGTAAATTGAATGATTACAATACAAAGAGTCAGAGGTATAATAAAAGAATAAAGAATGTTGGGGAGAGATGTGAACCCGTTGAGAGTACTGAGAGAACCGGAGAAAAACTTCACATAGTATGGGTGACACTTCAGAAGGACCTTGAAAGTTTCCAGCAGAAACAATGGCATTAAGCAAAGGCACAGAAAGGTGGGCGGCCCAGTCATGTCTGGGGTAAGAAGAACTGCTTATTGTTTCTAAAACAGAACTGCACGCAGTTCATGGGGAACTGGGAATTGCCAATGTGAAATCATACCACCTTTAATGTTACATGCTTCTGAAACTACACTCAAGGCATAGAGTGTAGCCGGTGGAAATGAAGAAAGATAAAATAACACATGTATTAATTAAGAATGTCTGGGGCTGCAAGAAACCAAATAACTGACCAAAATTGTCAACACAGAAGAGGTTGTGGAAGAAGGTGGCAGCTGGCCAGCCTTTCTGTGATACTTTTAGTCACAACATGCTTACTACACATTTAGGCAAGTAAAAAAGAAGTTGAGAAAGTGAATATCTTTCTCCTTAGGAAGTTTGTCTTTTTAGCTACAAAGAGAAGCTTTCCCCAGTAGACTTCCACTTAACCTCACACTAGCCAAAACTGGGTCACATGTGTACCTTTAATTATAAGGGAGACAGGTAAACCAAGTACTTCGCTTTCCAGCCTCTACAGTAAAGAAGGATGCGGGAGTAGGAATTTGAGAGTGAGAGCTAAGTGAACCAACCTGCAGCATCAGCAACAGTGTACTGTCCCTGCGCTGTAGCCTGTAATACATAAGTAAAATTGCATTTCTTGTACTTTTATTCAACGCACCCCAAACTCCACTTGCTGTCTACCAGATCCAACTTCTGAAATTACAAGATACCTATTTGTTACCCCTCCATCAGTAAATATTTTTCTTCCCTCCATACCATATTACATGCTCTTGTAAGAGACACAAGACAATAGCAAAATATGTTATTCAGAGAGATAGAACAATAG
Organism: Nomascus leucogenys; assembly: GCF_006542625.1. Taxonomy (NCBI): domain Eukaryota; kingdom Metazoa; phylum Chordata; class Mammalia; order Primates; family Hylobatidae; genus Nomascus; species Nomascus leucogenys. Next base: position 64,539,960 of record NC_044393.1, read on the forward strand.
CCAGCTGTGTGAGCACAATTCTACCACCATTTTCCCTCTCTGTCCATTGCTTTTCATTTCTTTATTGAAAGATGCCAAGGCAAAGGTAAACAAATCCAGCATAACATAATGACCGTGGGGGGGACACAATGACTTGAACCTAAAAATAGTCTCTTACTTATTAGCTGGATGACTTTTCTGAGCCTGTTTCTTTACTACTGGAGTGCAAACAATAATTATATCTATCTCAAGCATGATATAAGGATTAAATGAGACAATAATTGTAAAGAGCTATGTACAGACTTGGCATACAGAAGTAATTGAAAAGTTTTAAGTCTTTTTTAAAAAATACAAGTTATATCTCCATCATGAAGATACCACTCCAACCATAAGCTAGAAGTAAAGAATTGGCCCTTCTTAATGCCAGTCAGAACTTCTTAGAAGCTGTCTATTTCTAATTTAATGACTTTTATTACGCCCTGCTGTGTTTTCTTACAGATTACTGTAATTTTTCAGAAAGCTAATTGTTGATAGCATTAGTTGAATATTTCTAATTCATCACAAAAGGACCTCTGTTTTATGGCTTGTGATGGAATTGCTCTTTCTCTATGGTCTGTATTTGACTGGACTGATTGAACTACATTGGGCCACATATCTCATGACCAGAATAGAAGCAATGGGGTATACCCTCTCATAGTGAGAAGTTAAGTACAATATATTTCTGGGTACTTAAAGTTATGTAGTCTTTAAATCTATAAAACTAGAGAAGAACAAATTACCTTGAAAGTTGAAAAAATTGACTTTCTTTCTTTTGCTTATCAAGAAATTATAATGACTAAAAAATAAAACAAACAAACAAAAAACAAAACAAAACAAATGAAGTGGCGTGGTGGGTGAAGGTAAGAGCAGCAGCTTTGCACATGTGACAAGAGTGGTCTTCAGAAACTTTATTCCAGATAATATTCCACCTGTTTGTACAAGTCCACAATCTCTTACCTGAAATCCAATGTGTATTAGAAGTCTTAATTTTTCTAATTATATGAAGTGAACGGGGTGCATCTATCATATATGACATAGTACCGGACCTGGGACAGCATGCTATAATCAAACACATTCTATCGCTTGGAGAAAGTTAAGAATGTTCGTACTGCTTAGGATAAATTAAGTATTTTAGCCTCATGTCAAATAAGGTCATATTTTGTGCTAAACTAGTTGTAAACAGAAAAAAAATGTTTTTTGACTATTTTGCATTTTTGAATTGTGATAAGATGCTGTGGACCTGTACATATATAATTTATTATTATGTCTTTTTTTTGTTTGAGATAGAGTCTTGCTCCATCACCCATGCTGGAGTGCAGTGGTGTGACCTCAGCTCACTGCAACTTCTGCCTCCCAGGTTCAAGTGCTTCTCCTGCCTCAGCCTCCTGAGTAGCTGGGATTACAGGCGCATGCCACCACTCCCGGCTAATTTTTGCATTTTTAGTAGAGACAAGGTTTCACCATATTGGCCAGAATGGTCTTGAACTCCTGACCTCCTAATCCGCCCACCTCAGCCTCCCAAGGTACTGGGATTACAAGCATGAGCCACCACACCTGGCCCTTATTATTGTCACTTTTAAGTGGAAGAAAAAAATTAACGTATTAAATAAAATAAATAATAATATCTTCCCTTCTATGGACATTGAGATGTAAACTGATAACTTAATTGAGCTTTATTGTATTTAGGTCATTTATGGAGAAGCCCTACATCTCTTTAATCATGGATTTATTTATATTTCACCCTAATTAATGAATAATTTGGAATAGTTTACAATAATACAACACTAAACGGTAAAGAACTGGTTGAAGCAACTGGAGCAAAAAAAAAATTAGGTAAAATATCAGTAAAGCTATAGGCTGGGCAAGTATATAGAAATGGATTTTCTCTAACCTCTACATTTGCTAGAGGTGGAGACAAATGTAGCTTTGACCTTCCCAGAAGTCAATGCAAAGAAAGGAATGTGATTAGCTTTACGTTTCTCAGGGTCCATAAAATAAATGCACTGTGATCTTTTGTGAGAAGCAGAGCATTTTGTAAATCCGAATCTGAGAGTTTTCTTTTCATACAGTTCCAAAAATTTCTCTACCAGCAGGAACAACAAATTCCTCTTGGCTGTTTGTCATGTCTGTAAATGTTGACTTATGGTTTGATAGAAACCATATTCATCCAAGAGCCAAACAATGAAGTTCCAGTGCACAGACTTCTGCCTAGAAAAATGTAGATGGGATTGAGTCATTCAATTTTTTTTAACTATACTTCTTACAAATGGGCTTTTGATCAAGATTCGAGCTTAGATTTTCTAGTGTTCTCCAGTCAGAACCATTACCTCTCCTGGAGTGTTTCACTGATAAAGGAAAGATTATATCCCGAATATAAGGCTGAGATGGATATCCTAATATTTCTCTCTAGTTAATCACTAGAAGCTATGTTGGACATAAAAACAGTTTGTACTGCTTCTGAAACTCTTAATACCTGTTTTACTTGTTATATTGCACATCCTTCTTGCCTCTCTGTTACTCTCAAAGCAGGAAGCTGCCTCTAACTTTAATAATTGACAAGCTTGACAATCTACAGAATCAATGCAATTTCTATCAAAATGCCAACATCATTTTTCACAGAATGAGAAAAAACAACATTAAAATTCATATGGAACCAAAAAAGGATCCCAAATACCAAAGCAATCCTAAGTAAAAAGATCAAAGCTGGAGGCATCACATTACCTGTCTTCAAATTATACTATAAGGCTATGGTAATCAAAAGAGCATAGCACTCCTTTTGAAAAATGTATAAAAATAGACATACATATCAATAGGAACAGAATAGAGAATCCAGAAAGAAAGCTGTGTATCTACAGCCAGCTGATATTCAAAAAAGTTGGCAAGTAGACACCGAGGTAAGAACCCATTCAATACATGATGCTTAGAAAATTGGATAGCCTGCCGGGTGCGATGGCTCACACCTGTAATCCCAGCACTTCGGGAGACTGAGGTGGGCAGATCACGAGGTCAGGAGATCGAGACCATCCTGGATAATACGGTGAAACCCCGTCTCCACTAAAAAAAGAAAAGAACTTAGCTGTGAGTGGTGGCAGGTGCCTGTAGTCCCAGCTACTCGGGAGGCTGAGGCAGGAGAATGGCGTGAACCTGGGAGGTGGAGCTTGCAGTGAGCCGAGATAGCACCACTGCACTCCAGCCTGGGCGACAGGGCAAGACTCCATCTAAAAAAAAAAAAAAATTGGATAGCCATATGCAGAAGAATGAAATTGGACCCCTATACATAGGGGTCCATATATAAAAACATATGGACCATACATAAAATCAATGTAAGATGGAGTAAAGACTCCATCTTATGTAAGATGTAGTAAATCCATCATCAATGTAAGATGGAGTAAAGACTTACATGTAAGACTTGAAACTATAATAGTTCTAGAAGAAAACCTAGGAAAACTCCTGTAGACATTGACTTAGGCAAAGAATTCATGACAAGGCCTCAGAAGCAAATGCAACAAAGACAAAAATAGATTAATAGGGACATAATTAAAATAAAAAGCTTCTGCATAGAAAAAAAATCAACAGCGTGAACAGATGACCTTTAGAATATGTATAGAATAGGATAAAATATTTGCCCACTGTGCATCCAACAATGAACTAACATCCAGCATCTTTAAGGCAGCCAAACAACTCAATGAGAAAAAAAAAAAATAACCCCTCTAAAAAGTGGGCAAAGGACATGAACAGACATTTTTCAAATGAAGACAAACATATGGCCGATAAGCATATACAAAAAATGCTCAACATGACTTAACATCAGAGAAATGCAAATTAAAACCATAGTGAGATACCAACTTGCACCATGAGAATGGCTATGATTGAAAAGTCAACAAATAACAGATGGTGGAGAGGATGCAGAGAAAAAGAAACACTTATATATTGTTGGTGGGAATGTAAATTAGTACAGCCTCTGTGGAAAACAGTATGGAGATTTCTCAAATAACTAAAAATAAAACAATCATTCAACCCAGCAATTGCACTACTGGATATCTACCCAAAGTAAAACAAATCATTATATCAAAAAGATGCCTATACTCATAGGTTTATCACAGCATTATTAACATTAACAAAGATATGGGATCAAACTAAGTGTCCGTCAATGAATGATTGGATAAAGAAAAGATAGTGTTATATACCAGGGAATACTACTCAGGCATAAAAAAGAATGAAATCATGTCTTTTGCCACAACATGTAGGAACTGAAGACCATTATTTTAAGTGAAGTAACTCAGAAACAGAAGGTCAAGTACTGAAGGTTCTCACTTCTATGGGGAGCTAGATAACGTGTACATATTGACATAGAAAGTGGAATAATAGACACTGGAGACTCAAAAAGTGGGAGAATTGGAGGGTATTGAGGGAAAAGAAATTACCTGATGGGTACGGTGTATACTATTACACAAAATGTCCATGTAACAAAATTACCATTACGCAGGGTATCCATGTAACAAAATTGCACCTGCACTCTAAATCTGTAACAACAAAAAAATTAGAAAGATAACTGATAGGCTTGAGGACACTATCAAAATTGTGGAGGGTGTTTCCTGCACACATCACTCTATGTGAATGGTACCCTTTGGAGTTTGCAGCCAATATTTACGGCCTTACATGGCTGTTCTCCTGTATCTGTAACACTCACCTTCCCTCCCCCACACACGTGGCACTCATAGTCTGATATTGGGTTTATAGATTACTACTTCTCTGGCCTTGAGTCAATTCTCTAGTTCCTTCTATAGCTCTGAGAATTATTCTTCTCCTTCTTTTCAGACTCTTGTTTTGTGTCCAGGGTTCAATTTACTCTCTGTTTCCCACTTTGTCATTATACGAGATTTTTATTTGTGTCAAATAGGGTAACATCAATAATTATGATTGTCTTCTATGACCAAAGTATTTCTGTCTCTGAGGTAACAGCTGGAAAACCATCCCAGTTATATTTTGATAAATAACATTATTATCTTGATTTATTACTATACTAAACTCTAGTAATAATGACAATTTTGAGGATGGGAGTGAAACAAAAAAATTTAGATTGCATGCAATTTGAAAAAAGTAAAATTTAACAGGTATTGAATCTTATGTATTTATTTCAAATAATCTGAGATCAAGTTCAACAAAATATTACATTTTTGGTGAGTTGTACCGCTAAAGTTGAATGTTATCTCTGAGCCTTTGTCTTTGGTAACTCAGCAGGCTTTCCCTCCTTACACCCCCTCTCCTTAAAGACCATCCCTATGCTATTCAATTTATGATCAAGTTTAAATTTTGATTGATAACTGATAAAATATCCAGCAAAACAATGATTCCTCCTTGCTCTATTAAATACCAAAGTCAAATATTGTGGGGAGACTTCCTTAGACTTATATTTGAGTCTTACAAAAACAAAAAATTGGCATAATGTAGGGGAGGATGCCTCACAACACATCTTTCCCAAAGAGTAGGCCAAGCACAGTGGCTCATACCTGCAATACCAGCACTTTGGGAGGCCGAGGCAGGTGGATCGCTTGAGATCAGGAATTCAAGACTAGCCTGGACAACATGATGAAACCCTGTCAAAAAAAAAAAAAAAAAATTTAGCTGGTGGCACACGCCTGTGGTCCCAGCTACTCTGGGGTTTGAAGTGGAAAGATTGCTTGAGCGCAGGAGGCTGAGGCTGCAGTGAGCACCACCTTCCCAGCTGGGGCTGACTTGCACAGAAATTTTGTTGCCGAAAACAGTTGGGATTCCTTTGAAGAGAACATCCCAAGTGTGGTTGGGTTAGGTTTCTGTTTCAAATAACTGTTAGGCTACAATGACATGTAAACTTGGGGCAGCCTTGCAGTGGCTGTCTCTGCCTTCCTAAGCATTCCTCTAGGGAGAGTGAGTTGGGGGGCATATACGCGATGTTGTTGACGCCTTGTCCATGGTTTTAGGCCCCTGCATCATCTTTTATTCTTAAAATTTCATTTTTTATTTTCAATGTGTTTATATTTTTTGAAACTAGACCAGACATAGTAGACTTTACAGGGAAAGGACAGTTTTACCTAGATGCTAAAGGAAGAATTAAGCTGGTGTCATTGTTGGAAATCGAGTTGAGAGTTGAGAGTGTTGATGACTGAAAGAGCCTTGGCACCATTGTGCCTGACCTGGGAGATAGGGAGAAAACACGCCATGGGAAGCATTTACACCTGGGGACGCCTGCTAACTGCTGTGGGGCCCCTAGCCTTGAGGTGGACAGATACTTTGCCTTTTTTTCCTTGGACTGTCTTGCAGAATGTGGATTTGGAGTAAGTGGTCCTGAAGTACTTATTTTGTCTCCCTTAAATTTTTTCTATCATGGGCCAGACTTGAAGGTCTGAATACTTTGAAGTCTGCTCGTATGGGGCACCCCATCTAAATCTCTGGCATGCTACTTAGCAATAGGTATTCTGTGTTGGGGTGATTTGGAAAGAGGGAGTCTGCCCCTTCCTGAGCCCCTGTAGTGAAGTCACCTGATCTGAAGCTAGGTGGGAGAAACACTTTAATAGCTAAACATTCTAGTTTTGATTTTTCCGAAGGGAAATATGCCTCTTTTTTTATAATTCAGGAGTTTTTCTTTGGGGCACTTGCTGACTGTATATGAATTAGTGATCCAGGGAAAAAGTTGGGGAAAGAAAAAAGTTGGCTTTAAAAGTCAAGATCTTTTTATGTTCACTACTAGCTAAGGCAAAAATGTATAATTCTTATTTTTATAATAAAAGGAAACATTTTAACTATATTGTAAAGTTAAATAAACAAATTATTGTGGAATTATTGGTCAAAGAGGGCAATAGGGCCTTAAGAAATTATTCTTCTGGCTGGGCGCGGTGGCTCACGCTTGTAATCCCAGCACTTTGGGAGGCCGAGGCGGGCGGATCACGAGGTCAGGAGATCGAGACCACGGTGAAACCCCGTCTCTACTAAAAAAAAAAAATACAAAAAAAAAAATTAGCCGGGCGTGGTGGCGGGCGCCTGTAGTCCCAGCTACCTGGAGAGGCTGAGGCAGGAGAATGGCGTGAACCCGGGGGGCGGAGCTTGCAGTGAGCCGAGATCGCGCCACTGCACTCCAGCCTGCGCGACAGAGCGAGACTCCGTCTCAAAAAAAAAAAAAAAAAAAAATTATTCTTCTGACCGTGGTCTCTTAACTTTCTAACTTCCTAAAATTTTCTTTTGTGAGTATAGACATAAAGAAATCTGGAGTGATGCAAACTGATTGCAGAAGTCTAGTCTTAAGTTTTTCACTGTAACAAGAATCATCAGTTTACTATTTTCACTTTTCATAGTGTCTTCAACTTAAGCATAAAGTCTGCAATGAGCTCATGATTGTAAATACATTCATTTCATCAACTTCATGCTGTTCCTAATCAGTGTTTTCTAAGTGTTTTTTCCCAAATCTTTTACATTGTTATGTATTTTCATATGTTCTCCTTATACCCTATGTGTCTCTTTTGTAACTAATTACAACTGCAGTTAATTACTTATTTAGGCTCCGTCCTCCTGCAGGATTATAAATCCCACGTCTCCTTTGCTGCAGTCCCTAGGTCCTAGAAAACAGCCTGGTTAATCAAAGGTCCTACATAAACATTTGCTAGGAGTGCAAACGTGAGGGAGTAGATGAAGCAGAGCAACACACACTTTCCATAGGGAGCTTTCAGAAAACATTTTGATTTTAGATGGATCTCACATCTATTTTGCTCAGCTTTTTTTCTTTTCTTAAGCCTATGCATTTTGAGGGCAGTTCAATTCACATATTTTTATTAATCTACGCTCAATTATTCAGGATGCTTCGAAAAGCTTGTTTGATGTCCAAGAAACTTCACCAACAAAACAAAACAAAACAAAAAACACATTCTTTTATGGGTGACATTTATTTTATTATACTTTTAAAGAATAGTTTAAAGCTAGAACCATTTTGTTCTCAGGTGAGAGTCTCTTAAACCTGAATTCATCTAACTTTTAATTATGTTCAAAGCTCTCAGCATCCAAGGTTGGCATTGGTGGGGAAACTACTAGTGTTTATGATTCACTGAAAATTAAGGGAGCTGACATGTTTTTAATCTATTTTTATCATGGCCATTGAGTTTTCAGTTGATCTGAACATGTGTATGTATTGATTGAGTTTTATAATTTTAGATAAAAGTAGCACTGCTTCTACTCATTTCTTAGATATCCTCATAGACTGAAGCACAATATACACAGCCATGTGAACCTTTTTTCTTTTTTTGAGACAAGTTCTCACTCTGTCACCCAGGCTGGAGTACAGTAGTACAATTGCAGCTCACTGTAGCCTTGACCTCCCAGACTCAAGCTATCCTTCAACCTCAGCCTCCTGGGTAGCTGGGTAGCATGGTCACACTACTATGCCAGGCTAACTTTTTAATTTTTTTTTAATTTTTTTTGAAGAGTCTGGCTATGTTGCCTAAGCTGGTCTCAGAATCCTGGGATCAAGCAATGCACCCATCTACACCTCTCAAAGCGCTGGGATTACAGTCTGAGCCACAGTGCTCGACCAGCTTTTCCTTATAACAATTATAAAATCTACATAAAACAATCTTTTTACCAAATGATATGCTCTCCATCACACAAACAGCTCTAGCACGTTAGAGAGCACAAGCTGTTACCTAGTGTCTGTTCTCTCTTTCCTCCTTGATAATAGCGATGCCTAATTTTTACCCGGACCATCGCTAAAACTAAATCCCCCAGTCTCCCTTGTGTTCGAGATGAATACATTTGACTGATAGGACTAATTGGAAATGTTTATAATTTCCAGGAACTTTTCCTCAAGGGAGATGCCACCCCCTTTTTAGCTTCTGTCTTGTCTTTCCTGCTGGTTAGAACGTAGCATGGTTCCGAAGGCTGGCGCTTGAGCAGCCACACGGAGACTGAGGAAGCTAAAGGGCCATGCTGCAAACCACAGTGAAAGCAAAACAGGATTCTGGGTTCCCGAGTTTTTCATGAGGCTGCTCTGCACACTCACTCCGGATTACCTCCCTCTAGATTTATTTCATGTCAAAGAGAAGCAAATTTGCTATTTTGTTTTGGCCATTGTTGTATTTTTTTTTCCACCTGATTTAAAAAATCTAGCCTCCCTCCTCCAAGAAAAAGAAAACTAGGAAATAATTTAAAAAGAGATATATGATTAAAATGATAGCCCAGAAAACTACAACTAGGAAATAATTATAAAGAGATATATGACTAAAATGACAGCCAAAAAAACTAAAACTAGGAAATAATTTAAAAGAAATATATGATTAAAATGATAGTAAAATTTATCTGTCTACTATATTATCCATTGGTAAAAGTAAAGGATTCTAGAAATTTTGAGATAATTAGTTACTGTTGTTATCACTTTTTCTTTAAATTATTCCCTAGATGTGTCACTAAGGAAGAGTTTCACTGGGCGTATCAAGCTTCTGTCCTTCAAAATAGAGAAGAAAAAAACCCCACACTTTATGATTGGAGTATCAAGTATCAAGGCACCTTAACCTAACAATCACACTAAACTTTATTTATTCGAATTTATTTTGCATTTTACTGTATATATTTTCATCCTTAATTATTTTCCACTTGCATTCTTATTAACCTTTAGTCACCTTCTATGGGGGAAGATCAGGAAATAAATGTTTTGATGATGACCTGATGTATCAAATTAAATGAGGAAACTCCCTCTTTCCTTTAGAGTGCTTTCTCTAAGGCCAAGAGGCAGGTCATAAAGAGGTGATTCCTGAAGGACAAAAAATGTCTTTTCATTATCTAATAGACTATATTTTAAGGCAAATGAGTAAAATGTTCATGGACAAATTACTAAGCATTAATTGTAAATTAAACTCATTCAGGTTGAATACAAAAAGTCTTCTCCTCTAATAAAGTTAAAAGACATTCTTGTGAAGCAAGAAAAAGTGGTTATCATGTCCATGAGGGGCTACCATGCTCAAGATGCCTCAGCATCAGCCAGCGGGGGTTACTGGTAGGAGTAGAGATTTCAGCAGTACGTTCAAAGACTGACTCATTTCACCTACATTACAATAACTTAAATGCTTTATATAGGATGATATTCCAGGAGGGTTTTTCCTTATATATCTATCACGAAATGGGCTTATTGTATGTACATAGGCAAACTTGAGGGCAACATAGAGGTCATAATCATAATGCATATTGTCATACGGGTTAGACATAAAAGCAACCTCACAAACAGGAATTTACACATTGAGTGAAATAACTTTAAGTAAATCTCTGACGTGGCTCTCCTCCCTGTTTCTCTCTCCTTTCCTCTCCCCTTGCCTACAGTTTGTTTTTTTTTTCCCCCGATTTCCCTAAGGTCTGGGAAAGGATGATCTGCCCTTGGAGTGGGCAGGGTTCTGCGAATCCTTCCTGATTGCAGAGCTGCAGCTGAGCCTTAGCTCTTTTGCTATTATTTCTTTGTTTCCAAGCCTGCAAAATGGGCTTGAAAATGAAATGATGTGAAATCCAGTATATTATGCTAACCCCACCATTTCAAAATAACACATATTGAAAGGGCAATATAATTGATATTTCAACCAGTATAAACAAAACGCAAGATTCTTTGGACACATAAGAAATAGAAGACTCTATGTGCCTTAACAATTAATGTGGTATCTGGACAATCGACCCCTATGTTTGGATCTGTGAGTAACTGCTTGATTTTCATCAAGTGTACACCCTGCTCAGCTTCAGGCAGTGCCTCTCTTTCTGCAGAGGATGCTCAAGCTCTAGACTGTAAGCACCAAAGCAGAACCTTTGTAAGGTGTACCAAGTCACATGTCTCATGTTTGAAATTAGTTTTTAGCTAGTGAAGGTCACTGGAATTGATCTCTATATGCATGGTTTTAAAACACCTGTTTCTACTAAATTAAAAAAAAATCCTTCAGCTGTAAGAATATCAATATACATATGTATATATTACATTTTAATCTTAAAACTAGATTGCATGCATTTAGCCCTTGAGGTCGAGCCATTGAATACAAGATATTAAGACCACTAGAACTAGAAGTGTTTCAGTGAAGGTTGGCTAAACTAGGAAAAGGTTGTTGTTTATTATTTGTGTTTCTACCTTCTTTGAGCCTGGTAGCCCCTAATGCCTATATCTTAAAAGAGACTTTTTGTATAATATTGTATGTGAATTTCTAAAATTCCATGCACATGGTCTTCAAGGCAATTATAGGATCCTTTAACTTAGAAAACACCTTATACTTCTTTCACATTTTCCTTAGTTCCTGAGTTTATTGTAGTTATTTAATAAATATTTGTTGATATTATATATAAAAAGCAATATTGGGGTATAAAACTCTAAGAGGTGAAAATTTTTATAAAGGTTTTTTGTTGAGGGAAAAGAACACATCACTATCTTAATTTAAAATATGAAGGAAGATCTGATCTTCCAAATTTGTTTTCCTTAAAACTGACTCTTTAGAGTTTGACAGTAAAAAGTAAGAGCCAATGAATCAAAACATGGCTATAGGACAGGAGCTGGCCAAACCTTTACAGGACTGATCTTAAGATTAAGAAAAGCAGAGAACTCCTCACAAAGTCAACAATTCAAATTCTAAAGATGTAAAATAAAGACATTTTCAGACATGCAAACTTCCAAATAATTTCTATTTTAAGTACACTGTCTTAGTCCATTTGTGCTGCTATAACAAAATATTCAAGAATGAATAATATATCAAGAAAAGAAATTAATTTTCTTAGAGTTCTGGAGGCTGGAAAGTCCACAATCAAGGCACTGACAGGTTTGGTGTTTGGTGAGGTCTACTCTCTGCTTCCAAGATGACATCTTGATGGCTGTATGGTTCAGAGGGGAGGAGTGCTGTATCTTCACATAGCAGAATGTGGAAGGGAAAAATTGGCCAAACTCAATCTGACAAGCCTATTTTATAATGGCATTTATGTATTCTTGAGGGTGGAGTCCTTATGACCTAAGTACCTAAAAGGCCCCATCTCCCAACATTACTGCATTGGAGATTAAGTTTCCAACACATGAATTTTAGGGGACACGTTCAGATCATAGCATACCCCTTTCAGATGAAGTTTTTGAAGGGTCTTCTTTACTCATGAATAAGGCATCCTGTTCTACAAAGGAACAAGAGAACAAGGGGCTAAAGGAGAGATGACCCAGGTTAAAAATAAAATAGACTGTCAAATGGGTTTGATTGTGTATAGAATCACACTAAAAGGTATTGGCTAGGATTGTTGAAGTGTGTGGAGATATTTAGATATAGGTTTAAAAATACAAAAACAAACATTGCAGTAAGTAACCAAGATAAAGTAATTTTAAAGTGTCCAAAACACGATTGCATGTTCACAATTCTGAAACTAATTTATAGGTATGGCATCGAAAAAATACATATATAAATTGTAGATGGTAGATAATAGAGGCCAGTTTTCTCACTGTTGGAGAAAAAACATTACAAATAAGCAAGGGCGAAAGACTATAGTAAACTCTGTGGTGTTGGGTTAGATGTGGAGATATTAGCAAAAACAAAGTTTTATTTTAATACACGCAGATTTATAGATACAGAAATAATTATACATGGGTTCATATACAAATGTATGTTCCCTGCCTATATATCCTTGAGTGAGCCAAAGAGCAGTGACATTCAGGAGCAATGAGCATACCTAGTGCTCAGATGTAGGTTTCTAAATACCACGTTCTAATAAAAGAAACTAGGGCTTCTTGAAGAAATGGCTGATACTAGAGACAAATACAAATTGTATCTGTAGCAACTTTTAGTGTTAGAAAGTGAAGTAGTCAAAAACTAAAAATAGAGGGACATATTAAAAGGACATAGGAGCCAACCTGAAAGCCATTTGAGTGGCAAAAGCTGGAATAATTGGAACAACACAGTAAGTAACTATAGTATTGGTTTACAACCCAAAATATAAATATTCAGCTAGGCACAGTGGCATATGCCTATAATCTCAGCAGCTTGGGAGACTGAGGTGGGAGGATCACTTGAACCCAGGAGCTCAAGACCAGACTGGGCAACACAGTGAGACCCTATTTCAATTTAGAAAAAAAAAGGAGAGAAAACATTTTTTAAAATATAATTATGCATGAGTCCATGCTGCTATAAATAAATAAGTAAATAAATAAATGGTGGAGAAGGTACAAATTTTCCTTACAGAAAACATCCAAATAAGAAATATAGAAAGAGTGAAGGAAATAGAGAATCACCATTAGTATGCCACAGTAATAATTGCTGCAGGCACTGGTAAATGCTAAAATTAGTGGATGAAACTTTAAGGAGAAACGGAATATTTGCATAGCACCGAAGTATCTTCTCTTAAGTATACATTAATTGCTATGGTGATTTTAACATATGTCCACAAATTATTTGATACACTTCCCTCCAGGTGGTGGCACTTAATTCCCCTTACATTGAGGATGGGCTGAATTTAATGACTGACTTCTAATAGATTATGGAAAGGGAAAAAATAGTAAGTTTACAGTATAGAAACCTGACAGATCTAAGTTAGTATCACCATTAATAAGTCATGTTGGTGTCATGTCCTCCCTGTTATGATGCGATGAGAACAGCACCTCATCATTGTGGAAAAATGTATTTCCTCAGTATAATTATGAAAAAGCATCAAATAAACATAAATTAAGGGGCATTCTATAAGATGGTTGAGCAGTATTTCCCAAAAGTGTTAAGATCATGAAAAACAAGAAAAACTAAGAAAAGGTAGCAAAACAGAAGAGATTAAGGCCACATGACAAGTAAATGCAATGTGGTACCCTAAATTAGATCCTGGAATGGAAAAGTGACATTAGTGGCAAAATCAGTGAAATCTGTACAAATTTCAGACTTTATTTAGTAGTATTGTACCAACATTAGTTTCTTAAGTTTGACTATGGTTATGTAAGATATTAACATTAGGGGAAGTTGGGTAAAGAGTAAATGACAACTCTCTGTAATACAGAAATTATACTATATTGGAAATTCTTCTGCAAATCTAAAGTTATTTCAAAATAAAAAGGTTTTTTAAAGTGTGTACAACAGTTCAAATAGAACTTCATTTGGAGGATGGGAGAAGAAGAAAGGCATGTAAATAATTAAAATTCTCTTACACTTTATGAGAAGTAAATTGTTTTTAATAGAAATAGCAGTCTTCACATAACAGTTAGAAATATGATTGTCTCTGGGGAGCAGAATCAGGAAAAGGGGGCAAGTGGCTGCCTTCCCCCATTTTTCTGAGACACAGTCTCCTTTATCGCCCAGGCTAGAGTGCCATGGCACAATCATAGCTGACTGTAACATTCAACTCCTGGGCTCAAGCAATCTTCCCATCTCAGCTTCCCCCCAAGTAGCTAGGACTATGGGCATGTACCACCGTGTCTGGCTAAATTTTTTATTATTTTTTATCTTCAAAATTTCTCGTAGAGATGGGGTCTTGCTATGTTTCCCAGGCTGGTATGAAATTCCTGGCTTCAAGCAATCCTGCCTCAATCTCCTAAAGCACTGGGATTACAGGTGTGAGCCATCATGGCCAGCCTAGAACTGTTTTATTATTATTATTATTATAAAATTTTTAGCACAATTAAACTTTTATAACACAGTGCATATATTATATTGATTTGATATTAAAGAAGCAAAACAATTTTAGCAATAAATAATAATCCAATTGATTCTTAAGAAATCTGCGTCAGAGATCATGGCAAGAGCCAAGACAAGACATCAGGTACAATCAGCAGTTACCGGGAGTAAGACCCATAGCCTCCCAACAAACAGCAGTATCTAGTACTGATTTGCACAAATGCACTGCACTATTTAAAAGCCTTCTAATATGATGCTGCTAAAGTCAGCTACCCAGAAATGTTTTGAAGTTCATGAAAATCAAAATGTCTTAGAAATATAATAGATCCTTTAAAAGACTGACATTCTGCCTTCTATTACATAACATGGCTAAGTTCAACAGGGAGCTAGAAGCATAAAAGGCACATCAGCTGCTAGCAAAAGGGAGATGAAAGCAAAACAAATATCTGGGGTGGCGGGGACGTTTCCTCTAGGAAGACTAGGATTGAGGCCTTTAAGGAAATGATATGCTACGGATTTTGTTGGCATACATTACTAGGAGGGGAGAGGGGGCTGGCAAAGCTTTAATCTCAAGTTCATGATTTTTTTTTTTTTAGCTTTCTATTTTCCTGTCTTCTTGTTTCCAGTCACCGTAATCTCCCCACCTTCTATCTTCTCTTTCTCTCTTTTTTATTTACAATTTTTCTGTGTTTTTATCTTTCCAAAAAAAGGCCTCTTTTGAAGTGTACCTTTTATCTCAATGACTAACAAGAAGCAGTGTTAATAATCGGGACTCTGAGATAATGGAGAACATAAACTTAGAACAAGAATAAGAAATCTTTAATTTAGCCACAGTAATATCATTTTTCTGACATTTTTGATGGCATTTCACTGATTGTTAAACATTATGCAAAGAAGACAACTCAAGGATACTGAGAGTTCTTTAATGTTTAAAAATTTCTGAGGAAAAAAATTCGATGGCTAGTTTTACTACGATTGCTCTATTACATAATTATTCTGAGTTATGAGGTTCCCAGAACGTTTACGAAGATGCAATAGGTAAGACTTTTTGGTAAGTGAAGAGAGGTGATACATGTTACTAGTTCCTATGTGATACTTCAATTCTTTCCTCTGTGTTTGTTTTTTATGTTTCATTGCTAAATCCATCTGTAAAGAAAGGCTGGAGTCTTTGCCTGAAGGAAGCAGTATATGAATATGTAAATAATACTTTAATGTGATGAGATTTTTCTATTTGAATATAAATTTGATAGGAAATGTTATGTTATCCTAAATATCAACACAGCTCAGAACCAGACGATCACATTTTGTTAACTATTTCTAAATTTCATTTGCAACTGTGTGATTTACTGATAAAGATTAAGACATAAAAACGAAGTATTTTTTATTTAAATAAAGCTGGACTTTTTTTGCCTTGTGTATTTTATTAAGCATAGTTGGAGATAAAAAAGTGGAATTTAAGGACAGCTGGGGGCTTATTACAGATGGTCAGTACTGCATAGTTTCTTCTATTTTAAGTTCTTTCTCAAAGTACAATTGATCTACTACATGTGTGCCTACTTTTTTTATGTTTTTAATTGACAGATCAAATTATATGTACTTATTCTGTACAATATGATGCATTGACTTATGTATACATCATGGAATGACTAAATTTAGCTGATTAACATTTGCATTAACTCATATAGTTATCATTTTTGTGGTAAGAACATCTAACATTCATTGTCTTAGCAGTTTTCAAGAATGCCTACATTCTTTATCCAAATCAAGACAGAAGAAATTCCCTTCAGTGTTTTCTGTTAAACAAAAAGTAGTAAATATTATCTTTAAAAATCACTGTACTAACAAGAAAACACACTGGACTATGGGAATTGGGTTAGCACTTACATTCTTTATCAAGAGAGAGTTCATGAAGGTCACTGAGAATTTGGCCTTGGTAAGGAAAATCATGAATAACATTCAAATGTATTTAATAAAAATAGAAGGTCAGACAAGGATTTCAGCATTGAGAATAAGGCAAAGCAGCAGTGCAAATGAATAGTAAGAAGCCTGTTTTGAATTATACTGGAAACGTTAGCATGGAACGAAGAGTAGTACTTTTCAACGTCATATTTCTGTCTGAAAATGATCACCCAGTAAAGGTGGAAAAGAAACCTGACAGCCCACTTTGTGTTGGCAAATGCCCCGACAACATAGTGGAGGAAAAGGAATTTAACTTCTTCAAATTGAAATGAGAAGGAAGTCAGTGGCTAGAATAACAGAGGTGGATCAGGGCTCAATATGTCAACTAGTTCATGCCATTGCTTAACTGAATGAATATAAGCAAATCATTCAAAGTCAGCCAGCTAGTCTATTTTAAAGCCTCCTATAAAATATGCTTCCTTCTCCCCCACACAATCAGCTTTAGTAAACAGCTGCAGAGCATAAAGGCCTATATATTGAGAAAATAATATCTCAAGGTTAAGGGAAAGAAATGCCCTAGATATTATGATAACCATACCTGATGTAACATTGCAAACACTGTAGAGCTTATCACATGATCAATTAGAGGAGATATTTTCATCTACTTTTATAGAATTAAATACTATTTAATTTTGCTATTACTTAAAAATGTATCAATTCTTTCACCTTTCCATTGAACTCTGAATTTGTATATCTAGCTCTATATTTAAATCTCTATTTAGATTTCTAATACTGATCTTAATATCAGCATGTCAAAAATTAAAAGCCTGCCTACCTTCTTACACACACACACACACACACACGCACACACATGCACTCACCCTTATTATAGTCTTGCCAACACACACACAGCTCCTATAGTCTTGCCATCCTAGTAAATGCCAACTTTATAATTTGAACTGATCAGGTAAAAAATCTTGTAGGATTTCTATCAGGAAATCCTTCTGACACAATCTTTTAGACACAGTCAGAATCCCACAACTTCTCATCACCTCCATTACTGGCTTCTCCATAGCCATGGTCTTCTTTTACATACTCAATTCCAATAACTTCCTACCTCCTCTTCCCACTTCCAAGGTAGGATAGGGCACTTGTTTCCTTCCTTACTGATTATAATCCCAATGCTGTCTTCTAGTTTATTGTCACAAAAGCCTGATGATCC
Source organism: Nomascus leucogenys (assembly GCF_006542625.1). Taxonomy (NCBI): domain Eukaryota; kingdom Metazoa; phylum Chordata; class Mammalia; order Primates; family Hylobatidae; genus Nomascus; species Nomascus leucogenys. Next base: position 64,557,702 of record NC_044393.1, read on the forward strand.
TTTTAAAGCATACTTCAGATCTTGTCATTTCTCTGCTCAATATCCTTTAATCATTTCTTGCCTCATTCAGAGAGTGTCATTGTATTGGTAGAATCTCCTCTAACCATCCGATACAAAGTACTAATCTTTCCTTGGCAGACCCTGACCTTTCTACCCTGCCTTTTTGTTTTCTCTGATATTTATTACTATCTAACACATTATATGTTTAATTGTTTATATATTTTCTATCTGCCCTCATTAGAATCTAAGATCCATGAAGATAAAGGCAATGTGTGTTTTATTTGCTACTCTATTCCAAGCACCTAGAAAAGTACTCAGCTCAATAAATATTTTTGAATGAATAAATTTATCAAGCAATCAATAACAAGAAAAACTTTAAAAGGGAATGTGGCTGTAAGTTATCATATGATGAACTCCCATGGAGTGAATTGTGTCCCCCAAATGTCCCCCAAAAGACTCCCCAGGAGTCTTGTCAAAAAAACTTATTTACAAATATAGTCATATTCACAGGTACCAGGGGTTAGGACTTGAACACATTTTGTCAAGACCCTATTTATAAATCATGGTGAGGTTATATTGGATTAGAGTGGGCTTTAATCCAATGACTTGTGTCCTTATAAGAAGACATAAACACACACACACAGAGAGAATGCCATGTGAAAACGGAGATAGAGAATGGAGCAATGTAGCTACAAGCCAAGGAATGTCAAGAATTGTCTATAACCATTAGAAGGTAGAAGAAGCATGGAAGGATCTACCACAAGAAGCTTAAGAGTGATCATGACCTTGGCAACAACTTGATTTTAGACTTCTATCATCCATAACTGTGAGACAATAACTTTTTTGTTGTTCTAGACCACCAAGTTGATGGCAATTTGTTATGGCAGCCTTAGGAAACTAACATATAAATGTTATTCTCTTTTTCATCAACTTCTGGGATATTGGAAGTTTAATAGAATCTTTAAATGGAAGATTTAAAACGAATATACTGAATATGTTTTGTACAGGACAGTATTTGCTATGCTTAACTGACAGTTGTGGTCTTGGGTTTGGATTGTCCATTAAACTCATGAGACAAAATGAACTTCACTCAGCCCCTAAGAATAGGCTTCACATGTCCTCCAAGAAAGGACACGGGATGGCCAATCTTGAATGTGCACGAATAACAGAACAGAGGCTTATGAGCCCCAGCTACAGCCACCAAAAGTTGAATCTCTCCAAATTGGGATATGCATAATCATAGAAGATAAGGTCTAGTGGCCATGGACCACCTCAGCTCAGGGAAGCCATCAGCTCTAGGATCTTATCAGCTTTTCTACTTCACTAGACTCAGAATCCTTCCAGAGGTGTGGAATCAAATCCCATCTCTGGGGCAACTAATTACTCATTAATTATAGGTTATTCCTTTACAAGTCACTCAATAAACAGTCTAGGCACTCAAGTACAGGTATGCTATTCATTCTGTATCAACCTTAGCAGGATTCATTTATCTTGTATCTGCCACACACTAACATATTCCTGGTGTTCATATTTCAAGGAGGAGGATTTAAGCAAAGGTCAAATCCTTAGATGTGTTTGAGGATAAAGGAAAGGCAACAGACCAGGCAAATAACATTTCCTCTCCACAAAGAATAATGTATAGCTCAAAAATAGAATATTTCCAAGAATTGTCTAGATGTATTAATAGAAAACATTTCTTTCACTTGTGTCACACAGTCTATATGTCAAAGCACTTACATCCAACCACATTTGTCCTCAACATTCACTGAGGCGAAATAGAGTACTTGTGATCTTCTTTACTGATTATAGTCCCTCAAATGAAAAAAATCAAAAGCCTACGAATCGCCTTTCTACTAATCTTCCAATTACGATGTTTAGGAGTCTGCTGATTATGTTTAAAGTCAAATTAGGGATATTTAGATGCTTTCTTAAATATTTGAGAAATGTTTGACAAACCCATAAAAATAGTATGCTCTTGTTGTAATCATTTATTGACTCCACTTTGGACGTCCATCATTAGGATATTGCAGACTTTACCATTATCCATTGCAGTATTGTTTGGTGTATTTTCTTATCTAGCTGTGAATGGCTCTCAGAACTAATCTAAGCAATAGAACAGTCTAATCTGTGAAATTTTGCAGATAACCAAATGGATTTATTCTATCACAGTAAACTCTGTAGTATGAGGCAATAATTAGGGACCCACGCCTGTTAAATCATTCCATAGGAAAGATACTAATAATACGAAAATCAAGACCATGTAGAACCTTCAGAGAGGTCATATTCTATTTATCGAAATTTAGTTATTGTTTTTTATTACACAGATTTTTAAAATTAATTCTTGCCAGCACATTTTGTTATAATAAGTTTATTCTATCTACGTTTTCGTCTTCTGTAGAAAAATGTATGTATGCATTTTTCTTCCTAATCTGAAAGTTTTAAAAATAACAACTTTCAACAGCACACATTTCCATTAGTATGCATTATCTGTATTTTCAGGCTGTCCAAAGCATTTGTAATTCAGTATAATTATTACATGCAATGCAGCAAACACTTTAGTCTGATAAAACTCTCATTGCCTACTTTATTAAGCAAATATTTATTGAGCACTTGCTATATGCCAAGAATGAGTAAGTGCTGAAATGTTTGCAACAAGGATGAATAAAATGTAGTTATTTTCTGGCTCATAATCTGATAGAAAATAAAGCTTAATATGTGAAGGCTTTAAGATGTACAAATTGCCATAGTATCATCATAATTAATTGCTTCACACTATTTTCTGGAGTTTAGCTTTGAAATTTTAAAATGTTCTCTAATCTGACATTTTCAACATGGAACATAAGTATTACGAAAGTTACTATAAAGTTCCCTGGTCAAATAAGTTTTTGATACCAGCATACTATATTCCAGAGTATATTATTCCCTCAACTACTATGAAAAGTATTTCAGTAAAGAAACCTATTTGCCGTATTTGTTTTAAACTTACTTGATTTTGGATAATTTTTTTCACATTTTGTCTAGCAAAATCCTAGAGAACTGATGTTTTGCAAAACACTATTTAATATACTCAAATAAATGCTGATGGATTTCTTTGATTTGAAAAGTAAACTTAAATTGTGTTAGTTCCTAAAATACTTACTTGTAAGTTTAATAAATCTGAGTCTTTAATCACTGTCTATTTTTCGTAAGATACTTCTCTTGAAGGGTACAACATCAGAGATTAAGTTGGTGTTTTTTTTTTTCGCCTTCTCTATCTTTAGTTAGAAAAGGTGCCAAATAATTCACACTATAGCAGGAGAAAATTACTTTGGAGTAGAATTATTAATTTGTTAACTTCACAATTATTTATCATCCCTTTTCTGCATCAGGTTCTGTATTAGGCACTGGAGACACAAAGGAAAACCAAATGAAAAAGGCACCTACACTTGTGAAGTTTCCAAGTAGTAGATGAGAGGCATCTATTCAATCACCACATAGACACATGCATAAATTACAAATACATAGCTTGTGTGAAGGAAGGATACCCCCTTTATTCTAAGAAAAATTGCTTCAGTGCTCTATATAAGGGTAAGGGCAAATTACCTTTATATGATCTTTTCTGCTCTTGGAAGAATAATTTTAGTATCCCTGAGATGATTAAATTTCTAGTTAGCAGGCCCTATTGTCCTGGGAAAATAATGTAGCAAGACCTGTTATTCTTTGAGTAGCCTTGAGACACCTTTGTTGGGTGGCTTTGCAGGACACTGGGCAGAGTTTCTATAGCTGGCCTCTAGAACTAGCCCTGACCACTCATGCCCCAGGGAAGACTGACTGGCACATAGCTTGGGAAGCTGTGACTCTGAAGTGCAAAACCTGGTAGGCATGAGAACAACACTAGATCCTCAGGCCTCCTAGGGTATGACGGCCTCTAAACTAAACCTAACACTGGTTATTAGCAGAACAGCTGTGAAAGGGCTCTAACCTCCTGATACAAGCTGGAATGAAGTATCAGCTGCCTCCATGGAGTTATAGAATCAATCTTCCAAATTTACTTTATCAGTGTGAGAGTGACTTCACAGCCCACGAGCCTACCATTTCTGCCAGAGATAATCAGACACCGTGATATTCTGAACAATGTTGTTTCTAATGGTAAAGTTTAATCTCAAATGCTAACACACTCTTGAATTCTAAGACACAAGCACATTGTGTCTCAAATCTCTATCAGCTGAGGCCCATGAGACACTAGAAATAAGAATCTGACATTATCCCTTCTCTAGGGGTAATTTAGAGCCCAGTGGAAGTAAGTAGACGATGGGGTTGAGAGGGAATTCACATCAGGCTCCTGGCCTATTGGTACAGCATTTCTCTGAACAGAGCTTATTATTTTGAAATAGAAAATATAGCAATGTAGGAGTTTCTTCTTTTCATTTTCTTGTATATCATATTTGTCCCATTTTCAATAAGACTTTTTTTACGACTGGGATATATGAATAATGATCTTTAGAACAAAAAGATAAGAGAAAAATAGTTTCTGATCTTCAAAATAGGATATTTTTAGTCTCAAGTAAGACAAGTATATTTATAACTAAGCTTTATCTAGAAAAAATACTTCAAAAAATAATAGTTTTCACACTTTGAATCTATTGAGCTATGGGCCTGGTGAACTATATCATACAGCTTGACACAGAGATGATCTAGAGTAGGACAGATGCTGCCCCTCCAAGGGATTGCAATGACAAGGAATAAGAGTGATAAGTGAAGCTGCCGGTGGAATATGTGTCCTGATTTCTCTCTAGACAGAAGCCCAGAGTTAGGAGGTGTGTTGGAGGAATTGAGGGGACCGAAATGGCAGTAAGATTGTTCCATGATCCTATTTGGAAATCCAGAAGGAGATTACTTCATACTACCCCCACATCCCTAAGGCAGTGCGTGATGAAAAACTTTGAATCCATCCTGGCTAGGCAGAAGAAGTCCTGAGCTTACTGCACCTAAGCTTCTGTTGGACCATATGAAGCATCAAGGGAATAACAGATCCATGAATATCCTGGATGAAAGGGGTTCCAGAAGTCACTGAGTTGACACTGAGCCAGCGGATCTGCCATAGGTGTCACTACTGTGACCATGGTGGGAGGTGACAAAACATTAAGTGCTACAGAGAAGATAACCTAATCCAGGGGCCAAATGAAGGATGAGGCTGTGTCAGTCCATTCTTGTGTTGCCATAATAAAATACCCGAGGCTGGGTAATTTGTAAAGAAAATAATTTTAATTGGTTCACATTTCCGCTGGCTCTATGGGATGTGTGGAACTGGCATCTACCTCTGTTGAGGGCCTCAGAAAAGTTACAATCATGCTAGAAGGTGAAGGAGGAGCCAGCACATCACATGGTGAGAGAGGGAGCAAGAGATAGAGAGAAGGAGGAAGAGCCAGACTGCTTAAACAACCAGATCTCCCATAAACTCAGAGTGAGAACTTGCTTATTATCAGGGGGAGGACATCAAGGGATCTGCCCCCATGTCCACAACACCTCCCTCTAGGCCTCACCTTCAACATTGGGGATCACATTTCACATGAGATTTAAAGGGCAAAAAACATCTAAATCATATCAATCCACCCCTTGTCCCCAAAATCTCACATGCTTCTCACATTGCAAAATAAAATCATCCTTTCCCAATAGTACCCCAAAGTCTCAACGTGTTCCACTATCAAATCAAAGTCTCATGTCCAAAGTCCAAAGTCTTTTCTGAGACTCAAGTCATGTTCCTTCTACCTATGAGCTTGTAAAATCAAAATCAAGTTATTTACTTCCAAGATACAATTGTAGTATAGGCATTGGGCAAACATTCCTGTTCTGAAAGAAAAAAAATTGGCCAAAAGAAAGGGGTAATGGGCCCTACACAAGTTCTAAACCCAGCAGGGCAGTCATTAAATCTTAAAGCTACAAAATAATTTCCTTTGTCTTAATGTCCCACATCCAAGGTACACTGGTGCAATGTGTGGGCTCCCAAGGCCTTGGGTATCTCTGCCCCTCTAGCTTTGCAGCGTGTAGTCCCTCAGCTGTTCTTAAAGATTGGAGTAGAGTGCCTGTGTCTTTTCCAGGCTCAAGACACAAACTTATGGTGGCTTTACTATTCTGGGATTGGGAAGGCAGCAGCCCCTTTTCCCACAGCAGCCCTTTCCCCACAGCTCCACTAGGCAATGCCCTAGTGGGGACTCTGTGTAGGGGCTTGAACCTCATATTTACTCTTGACACTTCCATAGTAGAGGCTATCTGTGGAGGCTCTGCCCCTGCAGTAGGCTTGTGCCTGGGCCCCCAGGCTTTCCCAAACATCCTCTGAAATATAAGGGGAAGCTGCCAAGCCTCCTTCTCTCTGGCATTCTGCACACCTGCAGGCTTAATGCCACATGGAAGCTGCCAAGGCTTATGACACCTCGTGCTTTCTGAAGCAGGAGACTGAGCTGTACCTGGTGCTCTCTGAGCCACAGCTGGTGCTGGAGCAGCTAGGATGCAGACAACAGTCTGCTGAGGTGGTACTGGGCAGTGGGGCCCTGGGACTGGTCCTTGAAACCATTCTTTCCCCCTAAGCCTCTAGGCCTGTGATAGAGGGGCTGTCCTGAAGATTTTTGAAGTGACCTTGAGCTCTTTTTCCCATTGTCTTAACACTTGGCACCCTTTTAGTCATCTAATCTCTCCACCAAGTGGTTGATCTGCAGACTGCTTGGATTCTTTCTCTACTAGAGGGCCAGGCTGCAAATTTTCCAAACTCTGCTTCCCTTTTAAATATAAGTTCCAACTTTAAGTCATTTCTTTGCTCTCATATCTTATTTAGGCTGTTAGAAACAGCCAGGCCACTTCTTCAACACTTTACTGCTTAGAAATTTCTTCTGATAGATACCCTACATCATCATTCTTAAGTTTAAATTTCCTCAGATCTCCTGTATTAGTCAGCATTCTCTTAGAAGGACAGAACTAATAGTATATATATACATATATATACATATATATATCTCCAGCATCCAGCATGGGAGAAAGATGTAGTCTGGGAGGCTAGCCCTGTCTGTCCTTTTCACATTTTTCTGCCTGCTTCAAATTTGCTTGCAGCTGATTAGATTGTGCCCACCAGATTAAGTGTGGATCTGCCTTCCCCAGCCCACTGACTCAAATGTTAATATCTTTCAGCAACACCCTCATAGACACACCCAGGATCAGTATTTTGTATCCTTCAATTCAATCAGGTTGATACTCAGTATTAACCATCACAAGTCTACCCCTCGTCAACTTGAACCCATACACATCTCCTGAGATCATATATAATCTTCAAATAAAGACAATAAAGGTCATAATTATGCCTAATGTAATACAACTATCCTTTTTACAACTGGAAATTTACCATTCCGCAATCCAAATACTATTACATAAAGTTAACAATATTTAAATGCTGTTATGAAGTCAATAAATCTTATGTCACATGACAAAGGAGAAAGGAAATAAAATGCAGATATTTTCTTAGTACAAGTCTATACATGCACAAACATGTTTTTAACAAAAGAAAGAGGAAGTACTCATGACAATTACAGTCCTCGTGTCTGCAACTGGTCTCGTGGTCATAGCTGGTATTGATGACTACCTTCTTCTACTACCCATTCTGTATTCCCTTTGCCTTCAGCAAGCACCTCAGCAGGTCTTGGGTTTTTCCTGATGGAGTGACCCAAACATTCATTCCTGAAGGGTCTGGGTGATTTGTAGTCCTGCCTGGATTGGGCTGTTATAGTTTCCCATTGACTTTAATCACAGGGCATGGTAATACTAAGAGACATCCTAATGGAGCTCCTAAATTCCATGTGAACTCTTCCTTACCTCAGTTGTGGAGTAGTAGACTGATTTCATTTTGATAGTCTGGGTCAACCACCCAGCCAACACTAGCTCCCTTCTTAGCCTGTTGACTTAAACATAGGAGGAGACCAAAGTGTCCAGGTTGCAATCTTAACTTCCAGTTTAATGGAATCATTGTTGTGTCTCCTAGCGGCAGTGTTCCTCCCTCTGGAACTAAGACCTCTAGGCCAGCAGAATATAATATTGCGGGAACAGAAAGCAAAAAAAATTGCTAGTGGATCACTAGGGGTGATGGTGAGTGGTGCCACTTTCACTTCCATCCCTTGATTCCTGGACCCGTGAATCCTGGTTATGAGAGAAACAGTACCATATATTGGATGCTGATTCAGAGCATACACAACCCTCTGGAGAACTTTGCCACAGCCCTGCAAAGTATTGTCACCTAATTGGCATTGTAATTTTGACTTCAAAAGGCCATTCCACTATTCTATCAATCCAGCTGCTTCAGGATGATGGGGAACATGGTAAGACCAGTGAATTCCATGAGCATGAGCCCACTGCCACACTTCTTTAGCTATAAAATGAGTGTCTTGGTCAGACGGAATGTTGTGTGAAATACCATTATGGTGGATAAGGCATTCTGTGAATCTACAAATGGTAGTCCTGGTAGAAGTATTGGATGCATTAGGCAATAGGATAGGCAAACCCATATCCAGAGTAAGGGTCTATTCTAGTAAGGACAAATCTCTGCCCTTTCCATGATGGAAGAGGTCCAATATAATCAACCTGCCACCAGGTAGCTGGCTGAGCACCTGAGGAATGGTGCCATATCGAGAGCTCAGTGTTGGTCTCTGCTACTGGAAAACTGGGCACTCAGCAGAGGCCATAGCCAGGTCAGCCTTGATGAGTGGAAGTCCATGTCGCTGAGCTCATGCATAACCTCCATCCCTGCCATCATGGCCACTTTGTTCATGAGGCCATTTGGCAATGACAGGGGTGGCTGGGAAAAGAGGCTGAGTTGTGTCCACAGAATGGGTCATCTTGTCCACTTAATTATTAAACTCCTCCTCCGCTGAGGTCACCCATTGGTAAGAACTCACATGGGATACAAGTATCTTCACAGTTTTTGACTACTCATAGAGGTTCACCCACATACCTCTTCCCCAAATTTCTTTGTCACCAATTTTCCAATCATGCTTCTTCCAAGTCCTTGACAATCCAGCCAAACCATTGGCTACAGCCCATGAATCAGTATGTAATCACACATCTGCCCAATTCTCATTCCATGCAAAGTGTGCAACCAAGTGCACCTCTTGAAGTTCTGACCACTGGGAAGAATTCCCTTCACTGCTATCTTTCAGGGATATCCTAGAAAGGGGCTGTAGTGCGCAGCTGCCCACTTTCGAGTGGCGCCTGCATATCGTGCAGGAGCACCTGTGAACCAGGCCCTAGTCTTCTCTGCCTCTGTCAACTGATCATAGGGACCTCCCCATGAGGCCATCATTTCAGGCTGGGGGAGAGAAGGCAGGGTGGCAGGATTGGAGACCATAGCCATTTGAGCCACTTCCTCATGTAACTTACTTGTGTCTTCGAGACCTGCTCAAGCCGGATCATGTATATACCACTTCCATTTGATGATGGAATGCTGCTGTGCACAACCTACTTAATGGCTAGATGGGTGAGAAAGAATCCAGATCATGATAGGCGGTTCAGGTCACATGGTGACTTGATGACCCATAGTAACACGTTCAGTTTCCACCAAAGCCCTGTAACAGGTCAAGAGCTGTCTCTCAAAAGGCAGGTAGTTATCTGCGGAAGATGGCAGGGCCTTGCTCCAAAATCCCATCATCCTGCAATAGGATGAAATACTGCCTATATAGCAAAATGCAGCTGTGTGCAGATATTTATCATATTGGCTCCACATATCCTAACATTTGTGAAAAACAAGTGGCTACATGAGAGTACATCAGCAGGCTTCATTTTACATGGTAGGACAGCAGCACGGTCTAAAAATACAATACAAAATCTTACAGTGGATGAGAGGCAAATTTAAGAGTAATTTTAAAATCTGACACTCAAGCAAAATAAAAATTAATAAGTAGATTTTTTCTAAATACAAAATAAATACATCAGTGAGGGAATTAACTCTTTTTAATCCAGATGTCCATCTTACCACATTGTGTCCCAATTGCATACTAGCTACTTGCTCTATATTTCTATGTGCAACTGGAATATTAAAATGTTCATAAGTGTTAGATTTTTTAAAAAATAATCAAGTCATGTATGTTTCTGTATTCCACAAATTATAACATACAATTGATTGTCTTGATGAAAATAAAAAATAAACAACATTTTTTTGAACAGGTTTTGTTTGAGATAGGGAAGGCCTGTAAAGCTGACCAAGACATCTAATGCTTTAACAATAAATACAAGCAAAAAGTATACCTTCCAAGAATGTTACCCTGATGCCCTAAGGGATTTGGGGCTCTAACCTAACTAAATACGACATCCTGAGAGGTGAGAGTAGGAAAGCATGCTATTATATCTCACAGGAAACATTCCAATTCTGGTGTCTCATTCTCATGACAAAGGTGGCAAGCAGAATAGAGAATAGCACAGCATGGATCCATCCTCCTGACAAAGACAGGAAGAAGAATGGAAAATAATGCAAAGTTAGTGCCTTCTTGTTCAAATATATTATAATCTTAGGTCTTCCTCTCTTCCAGCAAGGATGTGAGACATTTAGTCCTGACAAAGTGAAACTGTGATATAATAATTGCTAGAACTGCAGGCTTTAGAGAGTTTCAGGGTTTGCTTTCCAAATAGAAGGTGTATTATCATTCACAAGTGTTTTTGCTTTCCCAGAAAGAATTTTTTAAAGGAAATATAATCGCTATACCATAGAATTTTATAGAAAGTAGAGGTAAGACTCTTCAAAAATTGCATTGTGGTAACCTTAGACTATTTGCCAAAGAAAATAATTTATGTTGGAAAACAAAGGAAAAAACATCTACTGCAAATGCTGCAGTTACAATATTTGTCATTGCATCTAGTGATAGCATGGAACAAATAGCATAGCTCTGACTGCAGGTCTATATGTGTTCATGCCATCGTGTATACATGAACAAAAGTAAGCTAGAAATTGTAATAACAAAACAAATTAATAGGAGTCAGAAAAACAGCTCATTGTCACATGTCATTAAGATATTTTTCAAGGGTCAAAGCTCCACAGTTAAAGCAAACTGAAAAAAAAAACTTAAGAATTTAAAAAAATAAAACTTGTGCATAAATACTATTATCTGGATATTTATTTCATTTAATATAGTATTCTAACCATTTCAAGTTGTAACCAGGGAAATCCACTGCAAATTCAACAGGTTGTAGTTATTCAAATTTTGGGATGTCTATTTTCAAACCTTCATTCTGAAATATTTTTTGCCATATCTAGAGCTCGAACTTCTAAATAGCAGTTTGAGAAGTTCTAGTAGCAATATAACAGGGGCTTTACATACATTCAGGTTTAATCTCACAGCACTCTGTGAAAAAGAACCTGCTATTATCTGTACTTTACCAAAAGGACACAGCACGTCACACATCTATGTGATGGGGTAAGGGCCAGGGGAAAACTTCTCTTTTGTCCTCTGAAGGTTCACTGAAAATTAACTGACAAATGACCGATTAATAGAATAAATAGCAAATACATTTATTAACATGCATGGAGGAAAATTGCAGAGTGATTACCACACGTGGGGTATGGATGGTTCTATACCCTTCTTCTTATGGAAAATGGAGATGGGAAAATGTGGATGACTTAAGGGGGCCAGTAAATGATTTTGAGGAAAATTCAGTAAACTTGAAGAACATACAATGGCTTGGAACAAAGTCTGTTGGGCTTGCAGAACAATGGTTTGTGACAAAAGGCTGTCAGGTGTGCTGAGAGATTTCAATCTTTTTTTCTGGCAACATGAGCTCAGTTGATGAAAACTCAGGGAAGGGACCAGAGGCAATTGTTTTCTCCTTTGGCAGGTCCAGAGTTTAGGCAGATAAGGGAACTCCAGAGAACAACTTCATTCTGTGCTTTGGGAGAGAAAAACGATTGAGAGATAGATGGATGGGGAGGTCAGAGGGACCTTGAGGCTTCTTCAGTTCAGCGTGTTCAAGCGTCATATTTTAGGGTATCAGTTTCTAAGCCCAAACATTGAAAACTGGGATTGAATCTCCAAGTTTAAAATAAGGAGTGAAGTTGGCACTAAAATCAGAAGTACTATACTTTGAGACTTTCACTGTGCTATATGCATTTGAAGACATCTGAACCTATTTCTCATGAAAAATCATCTGATAATTGTGTCTAATTTATTAATTAATAGAAATATGAGACTCAAAAAGTGACTTATTGAAGGAGTCGTCAGCAGATCTGAATTTTGCATGTATACACCTTGTACTTGCTTTTTGTTCTAAAAGTCTCAGCAATGCTTAGCCGTGGCTTGCTCAAAATGGGAAACTGGGTATTTGGGCACTAGTCCCATGGGTGCTTTTTGCACTCACCTCTTAAAGAGCTCAAGACAGAGACAATAGCTAAACAGATTGGAGTGGAAATTCAGTTTTAAGATCTAGTCTCTCAAATCACTGTGTTCCTAAAGCACTGTGCAAAGCCCAGATAGAAGAGGTAACCACCTTGATGAAGATGCAAGTTGAGGTTAATTAGCTGACTCCTAGTTGATGAGATGCCAAGTGAGGTGAAGAGCTAAAGAGGGTGGAGAGTTACTACTACGTCACTGAATGTGACGTAGTAGTAAAGATCATGTTGCATGGGAAGTTCAAGAAACTGAAATGCTAAGTTATATAAAAGGTATAAAAATGGTATAGTCAGAAATAAAGTGACACTTAAATTATTATAAGTCGGCTTGAAACACTTTCAGAACGCGTAAAGGTCTAGAAAAAAATGTTAAAAATAATCACAATAGCTAACATTTTTAGGTGCCTACTCTGGTAGGTATCATCCTATGTGCTTTATGTACATTAACTTCTCCTCACAATAATCCTATGATGTAGAATTGTTATTGTTATTAATGTAATATCATTGACTACATAAGGAGAATGAGATAGATTTAGAACTTGCCCAAGGTCACTGGACTTTAACTCAGGCAGTTAGCTGTAGGCTCTGTGATCTCAGTTACTAACATACAACCTTATATATGGTTGAAAGCACTAGAGAGAGAGAAAGGAACCTGAGAGAGGACTGGCATTTAGAGATTCTACTTTAAAAAATAGTATATAGCAAGGACAATTTTCTTTTTATTTGTGATTTTTAAATCGTACTTCAAGCTGGTGTAAGCAGGAAAATGAATGTTGCACATGTGAAAGAATAGAGAAGTATAGGGAAAAAAGAAACAAGGGGGAAATGAAGGGAAAGAACTCAATCTAGAACAACACATTTTCTACTCCCACTATTATTGATATCGAAATTTAGTATCAGACAAGTAGTAGAGAGAGGAACATACAATTAATCTGTAGGGCAATCAAATGAACATATTCCTGCCTATATACATTCATCATAGGTCCAATGTGTATAGTGTTACACAATGATACAATGTATCATTGATTAGTCTTTGCTGCAAAGGTCCAAATAAGCATAATGCAGTATTGCTATTATTACACTTACCAGATGCCATCCTATGGTTCTCCATTTAGCACTATTGCTTACTTACGTTTCTTAATTAGCTTAGGGATATTGTTTCTGCTCCCAGTCAATTAAAGTGGTTTACAGAGAGGGGAAAGGATGTGTGATTAGGGCAATCCAAAAGGTAATGAGAATAGTTTTGAACTCCCTATTTTGTAAATAATACCTGCTCATATTTACTTGTTCTGAGAAAAGTTAATGAATGTCATTAGAATCTGAGAAAGTTAAAATCTTAGAATTTTATTACAAGAAAGTACATCTTACTTCTTACTTTAGAATGCATTGGAGAAGGAATGTCTCCAATAAGGCTGTCAGCTCACACTGTCCACGTATAAAATGATTGATGCTTACAAAAATAAGGATTGTAGATATTAAGAGGCAGCATTTCATGTCATTTCATTTTGTGCTAATTGTACTACTTGCTAAATATATTATAATAAGTACCAAAACATTAAAAAAGTCAACATACTAAAATAACTTGGTAGATATAAGCCCCAAAAGGTCACTACTGATTTTTTCCCTTTTCGTGTCGCTTAATGGAAACTAAAATATCCTAGTTGCTATTCTTTTAGTTCAGCAGATTATGTACATTTTGTTTCTTCCACATCTAGGAAGATACAAGTCGCTAACTCTTCTAGGTTTTAATCTTCTCATCTCTGCAATGGAATAGATAAGATATTAAATTTCTGTTTTTCAATATTGCCTTCCAATGACATTTTGTTTAAAGATCACATTCAGTCGGTCCAGCTGTAGGGTTGTTTTAAGAGGTGTTTTGAATATTTTATGGTCAAATTTGTGCTAATGATTTATATTATTAATATCCAATATTAGTATTCAGACAAGTAGTAGAGAAAGGAACATATAATTAATCTGCAGGACAACCAAATAAACATATTCATACCTACATACATCCATCATAGGTCCAAAGTGTATAGTGTTACACAAGAAAGCAAGGTGTTGGGAAAATGTTGTCAGGATGTTTTAAACATACCAATATTTATATCATCAAAAAAGTAATTCTATTTTCCTTGAAATTGTTGTCTTGGAAGGCTGTATGCCTTATTTCAACAATTACATTACTGTTCAAAACAGTATTTCAACTCATCTTCTGGAACTGCCTTTAAAATCTGTGGCACTTTTGTATGAACAGCCTCAATGCTGGCAAAATTTTATTAATGATGGGTGGATTTGGTTGTTTACAAAAGAAGAAGACCAAGTTTCTTATAGAGTTTATTGAATGACTCCTACATAACACCAAATAAAGTATTCCAAAATTGTTTTGAACAATTTATGTTCAAATTTTATTACAGAAAAAACATCTTACAGCATCATTGCAACCATATACACATCTGAGCTGCAATACAATACAATAAAATTTCTATGAACAAGCTTCCCCAAGGAATTATTACCATGCAGAAGAATATCATTCATTTGGTAGTACAATTTCTAGCTTTTTCCTTTATAAATTTCTTGCTTTAGCATTTATACATCATGTATACAGATATTTTTCTATCTATGGAAATAATATGAATATCTGTCATAAAATAATTGTCATAATATATTGATAAATTTATCCTTTCTGTATTTCACACATTTCAAGTATATATCAACACATTGTATAACTGCAGAATTATGCACAGTTACCTGTAAGGTGAGATAGATGATTTAAGATGACATTTTTCTTTCTATTCTGTCCAATTTGTGTGTGATATTTTATTAAATAGTATTTTTGAAAAGAAATATATTATTTGATAAAATTATTACTCAACGAATTCCATCAAAATGTCATCTTTTTATGTGCTTAAAAGGCTTCTTATCCTCTATTATTAAGTGATAAAAGATTATAATTTGACAAAAATTGATATTAAAATGAATGATTTTAAAAGTATGTTTTAATAAAATGTAACATAAAATGCAAAGCAAATATAAAAAGGAATTCCTTTATTATATTAAAATTAAATTTTAATTTTTCCAACTCACCCTATGTATTTTTATATGTAGTGCATACATATTATATATATTATATATATATGCACACACAACATACATACACATGCACATGTATACCTACATACATTATATTTATTATTTTTGGTTATTTTTAGGTATATACCCTAGTTTTTTGTTTTTCACTTTTAGTTTACATTAATGATAACAAGATTACTAGATCCCTAAATATTTCTACATGCTTCAATATGATTTGTGTGTGTATTATAAAGCTTCCTATAGTGCTACTATTTTAAAAAGTTGAATTTAGTTACTAAATCTGAATCATACTCAATTCTCTGCTGAATCATAGTAGGAAAAATTCTCTGAATAAATTAATTTATTAAAAAAACTAAAGATAAATTTAGTAAAACTGTATAAATGCATAGTTAATGATCCTAGGAACTTAATTATACATGGCATATTTGAAAATAGATTTAATATTAATTGAAAAAGAAAAATACTTTGTCCATAATTTCATAGAAATGAGTTACTTTTCATTGGAAAAAGAAATTTGTACTATCCTGTATCAGTTGTCAGTGTAAATTTCCAAAGTAGCATACAGAACATTATTTTAGCATTTATGTTATTCATTAAATAACTATTAAACTGGTCAAAAACCACTGAGGAAATAAATAAAATGGATAATACATCAATCATTATTCCCCTCAAGGGGGATACATTCTATTAGGAAATACCAAACTGGCATGAAAATAATTATAATACAAATAAAAATGTCATCTATACTATTATAAATACTCACACAAGTTCTATAAAAAAAGATAAATAATAATTTCATCTGTGGGTAATAAAGAAAAGTATTTGGGGAGCAGGCCATTTGATTGATCCACGAAGTTTACTCCAAAGGCCTGTTATCAATTACTACATAAAAGACTATCTCCAAATTTATCAACTTAAATACACATTTATTATCTCACAGTTTCTGGAGACCAGGAATCTGGGCACAGCTTAACTGGATTCTCTGCCTCACGTTCTTACAAAGATGGCAGTCCAGGGGCTGCAGTAGCATCTGAAGCCTCAACTAGGGAGTGATCAATCCACTTGCAGATTCACTCAGCCTTTATTGGTAAGATTCAGTTCCTCAGAGATGGTTGGACTGAGGGTCTCAGTTTCTTGCTGGCTGTTAGTCAGAGCTCACTCTCGGTTCCTTGTGGTGAGAGCCTTCCCAGCATGGAAGCTTGTATTTTCAGAGTGTGAAAGCTGAGTAATGCAATAACGAGTGTGTTAGCAAGATACAAAGAAGACACATTTTTTTAACCTGAGGGTGACATCCCATCCCCTTTGCTGTATTCTGTTGGTTAGAAGCAAGCCACTAGTTGCAGCCCGTTCTCAAGGGGAAGGGTAGCTGCACATGGTTGGGAATTCAAGGAGATGAGGTTACTGAGGGACAACTTAGAACTCTGCTTACCCCAGAAATTAGTGAAAAAGTCTTGTAGACATTCCATGGAAGAAAGAAAGAGATACAAATTTTCAACTATATGTATTAAAACTTTATTGGAGTACTATCCATTTGGCTTGATCTTTGGAGTTGAATTTAGAAGCCTGTTAACTAAAATGTTTTTATTTTGAAGCTAGTTATTGTCTAAGTGAGTAATTAAGAATTTCTTTTGACCTATGACCATACTATTAAGGATAACCACTATTCTTTGAGTATTTATTACATACCAACAACTATGCATTTATGATCTCATTTAACTACAATAATCTACTAGTACTATATTTAAAGAAGAAAACCTGGACACGTTACTTAAAGGTGTTTTAATGTAAAATATATTGCAGTAATAAATAAACCCAAACATATCTCAATGCAATGAAATTTATTTCTTGCTTACATAACATTCTAAGTTTTACCCAGGCTGGAAAGTATGGGGATAAGGCAGTGGATCTGCCCCAAATTTTTATTTGCAGACTTAGGCTGATGATGCATCTGCTATCATCACTATGTGGCTTCAAAGTTTGCTGTACAAATGTACTGAGAAGTATAGAGCAATTTAAGTAGGCAGTTCCTCTGAGCCTAGACTGAAAATGACACACATCGTTCTACTTACATTCCTTTTGTTAAAACTACATCGTTTGTCTCTCCCTCATTTCAAAGGAAGTTTAGAGTTGTAATTTAGGTCTATAGCCTAAGAGGGAATGGAAAATGTATTGTGGTTGAATAGGTGACTGTTTCTGCCATAAAGTAAAAATCGAGACTCTAAATACCCTGAGATCATTCAGGTTGAAAAGTTGCATGTGCTAGAGTGTAACACAACTACATATGTGTCTGTGCTCCGGGCATTTTAAACTCCAGGTTCACAAGGAAACAGCCCAAACCACAGAGCAGTTGCCCCTACAAAAAAGCGGAGTATAAGAAGGTCGTGTGTTTAGTCCTACCTTAGGATGAGTTGCATTTAAGAAAATTTGTTCAGCCATTCATTTCAACCTGAAGCTGCCTTTAAAAAGTCTTTAATAAACTACAAGGAACCTTCCAGTTACAAGAGTAATTTAAGTGTTCTTAGGACATGAGTCAGTATGTGTGGGTGTATAGGAGAGCATAAAAGGCTTAGGCACATTTACCCCATTCATGATATCAGATATAGGCCATGGGGAATTTCATGGGCCTGATTTTGGGAGCTTTCACTGTACTATGCTACCACCTGTGACATAAGTTTAAATCAAGGACGAGGACAGCAATCCCAGTAACTTTCTGTGTCCTCTCTTAACTTTGTAATATTTTCAGAATATGATTACTTTGGATCTTTTTCTTTTTCTAACACCTCCCATGAGCATAAACCTACCTTGCTGATGGTTAATTTCCAACATTATAATAATACACTTCATCCTCTCTTCAGCCTGTATTAGGCTGCTCTTGTGTTGCTGTAGAGAAATACCTGAGACTCGGTAAATTATAAAGAAAAGAGACACTAACGGAAGGCCTGTATAGACACTGATTATGTACGTCTTCACTAATGTCTATACCTCCCTTCCTTTAGCGATTCATTAATCATTTTTTTTTTACATCTAAGTGTAATCCAGTAGCCTTATTTCTCTGGCCCCATGTTCGTTGAAAGCACAGCTTTAAGCCCTCCAAGTTCACATTTACCTATTTAATTAGTTAGCAGTCATAGACTTATGGTCAGAAAGATCAGAGAATTGAAGTATATGTCACAGAATATATCCTGCTGACAAACAACGAATTTGCCTACTTTGTTATTGCCAAGAACACGCACAACTCACATACTTCTCTATCAGAAATGCCCTTTTAATTGCTCCAGGGGTTTTCACTCCCACTAACCCTCTACATTGGTGTTGTTACTGTCAGAAGTTGAGCAGATACCATAAGACTCTCTGGTGGAACTTGTGGATTCAGTGTGAAGAGATCCAAAGTTGTACAAGCATTATGTAACCATGATCAGGCCAAAGGGGTGATCATCCAGGAGGATCATCTCCCCTTTGACTCTCTAAACATACCATCTTGCCAGAATTCAACTACTCAAAGTTATGTAAGGCATCAAGGTTGAGCCATGCGATTCCTGTTGTACCTGTCCAGATATGAATCTGTGCTATATTTCATTGCCTCTTAGTAAGCTTCCACCATCTGTTCTTTTTCCCATTCATTTGCCCATTTACTCAAAACAGAAAATTTGAATATTTCATACAAGATGTGATTGACTTCCAAAGATGTCATAATCAGTTTTAGTGAAAGTCCAATAAATTCAGCCCAATTCAGGCAACATAAATAATTCTGAGAATTCCTCTTTCTTTGAGATGAGCTAGAGACTCTGGCACCTCAGATGAAGGGACTTAGGGTGGTGTTTACATTAATTTGGCCTTAATAGATTGAGAATAAATTAATTTAAATTATTTAGCCTGAATATCTCCTTTCTAGCTGGGAAAACCGTCAAAGATGTCTATGCAAGATTTATATTCTCTCTAGATTATAACCTCTGTGGATTTTCTCTCTAAGCTTTACCTGGCTCTTTCTTACCTGATTGGCACTATTGGTCCTTCTTTTTAAGTAAATTTGTTCCTTTCCGTTATAGCTTTAGACCCAGTGTTTCAGATGTTGGTTGTTTGTTTGCTTGTTTGTTTGTTTGTTCCAATTTGAAATTGCTTCATTTATATGGTAGATCTTTCTTCACTTCCATAACAGACTCTGGCTCTAGACCCTCCAAATTGTCTGGCCGTTAAACCAGATGGCCTGTCACCTGGTGTAAAATATAAGGTTAAACTTTCCCTTTTAGGTGTCTATGCAAATGCACAAAAGCCAGCACAGGTTTTCATAGTGCCAGTATCTAAAAATATTCTTTACAGTCTGCATGACCCCAGGAGAAATTTCCATGACCAAAGTAAAGGAGCCCTAAGGCAGATTATCAGGGCTACACAGGAACAAAGAGGGACATTTCCATCCAATCCCTCTGTGTGCTTGTGTCAAAAACTTGATGTCTTAACAGAGAAGATTCTGCGCGCACCTCTACTATGCCAAGGATACTTTCTGAGCTGGACAGCACCATTACACACCATTATTCCCATCAGAACTTCTCTTTTTATATCTACTTTGGGACTTTTTTTTAAGAGTACATCTGAGTCAATCACAAAGAGGTACAGGCAAGGCAACATTTCCTTCTATTGTGATAATTTAGCAGTAGGAAAGCCTAGCAGTAGGAAAAAATTTGAATGCAATGCACTCTGAAATAGCAATTTTTTTCCAAGAAAGGAAGGACTACAGAACTTTTAAAGATAAGAGCGAATTATTTGAAATAATTCTATGTGGTCAGATGATGAGGCAGTGGGAGAGGGAGACCCCTCTTCAGTCCAGTAGTACATACAAAAGAGATGATATTTCATGGTGGTCAAGTGCATAGGCATGGCTCCTTAATAATTGTATGGCCTTAGGCAGGTTACTTAACCTCACTGTACCTCAGTTTCCCCATATATTTTTTTTGTGAGGCTTAAATGAGTGAAATCACCTAAAGCTCTTAGAATGGTTTAACAGAAAACCAAACACTGCCTGTTCTTACTCGTAAGTGGGAGTTGAACAATGAGAACACATGGACACAGGGAGGGGAACATCACACAGTGGGGCCTGTTGGGTGGTGGGGGGCTAGGGGAGGAATAGCATTAGAAGAAATACCTAATGTAGATGACGGGTTGATGGATGCTGCAAACCACCATGGTACGTGTATACCTATATAACAAACCTGCACATTCTGCACATGTACCCCAGAACTTAAAGTATGATAATAATAATAATAATAATAATAAACAATGGTTCCTGGCACAGAGTAATCATTCAGCAGCTGTCACTTATCGGCATTAGATAATTAGTAACTGGACACCAGAAATCCATGTGGGAAAAGAGCCAGACTTCTGAATTAATAACTTAACATAGATACTAACAGCACTTGCGTAGGCTGTGAGGCTGTGTTAGGCTGCTCTTGTCTTATGTTGCTATAAAGGAAGACCACAGATGGGGTAATTTATAAAGAAAAGAGGGCTTGTTTTTTGTTTTTGTTTTTGTTTTTGAGATGGAGTCAAGCTCCTGTCGCCCAGGCAGGAGTGCAGGGAGCGATCTCTGCTTACTGCAAACTCCACCTCCTAGGTTCAAGCGATTCTCCTGCCTCAACCTCCTGAGTAGCTGGGACTACAGGCACATGCCACCACGCCTGGCCAATTTTTGTATTTTTAGTAGAGGCGGGGTTTCACCATGTTGGCCAGGCTGGTCTCAAACTCCTGACTTCAAGTGATCTGCCAGCCTCAGCCTCCCAAAATGCTGGGATTATAGGCGTGAGCCAAGGCGCCTGGCCAAGAAAAGAGGCTTGCCCATTTGTGCCTCATGTTCCATTATTGGAGTGCAAACATGTGGTAGTTATTTATATCCTACTGCTCAAGGTCATTGCCAAGGTCTGATTGCAAAAATTCAAAAAACTGCAACCTCAGGCATAAATGTGTTAATTGGCTCATGGTTCTGCAGGCTGTACAGAAAGTATGGGACTGGCATCTGCTTCTGGTCAGGGCCTCAGGGAACTTAGGGAACTTACAATCACTGTGGAAGGTGAAGGGGAGCCAGTGCACTGTTTGGTGGGAGCAGGAACAAGAGAGCTGGGGGGAGATGTCACACAATTTTACACATCCGGATCTCATCACCAAGGGGACAGTGCAAAGCCATTCATGAGGGATCTGCCACCATGATCCAAACACCTCCCACCAGGCCCCACCTCCAACACTGGGGATTAGATTACAACATGAGATTTGGAGGGGATAAACATCCAAATTGCATCAGAGGGAAAAAAAAAACAAAAACAAACAAACAACCTCTCAGCATGAATACTGGCAAACTATCCTGAATAGTCTAATCAATGAGTGTGAGAAACATGTGTGCATTATTTTTCACACAAATACACACAGGACAGAAATGTAAACACTCACCAGAAAACCTATCAAAAGAATCCACATCATAAACTAAGATGAAAAATACAGTAACTCAACAGGAAAGCAAAAATATACTTTTGGGAGATTTGCTGAGGCAAACAGAAGCATTTTGGGGGAAGCAGATCTTGTACTCATTATTAAATGGAGGAACATGGTCACTGAAAAAGAAAATGAAATGTTAAATCAAACAAAATATTCTCAGATGAAATAGATGCTAAATGAATTGCTCACAGGTGTAAAAGAGAGCAGGATGAAACAAGGGATTATTGTAAAAAAAAAACTAAAAATAAAATATCTAAACACATATCAACTTTAGAAATAAAGGAAGCAAAGTCAACACTACATGAAATGAAGTTAATGATTAAGGAAATCTTGAGAAATTCTTCCAGAACACAGAACATAAAGACAAAAAGAAGAAAAGACAAGAGTGAAGACTAGAAGTGTGAAATAGAAAAGAATTAAATTCCATCCATGGCCAATTGGTAGTTTAGAAAACGGGGTTAGATTAGACTAGAAAAAGAGGTTAGACCAATTGGGATAAGAGCCAATAATCTTCCTTCTAAATTGACCAAGGGGAGCGGGAAAAAGAATAACATTTATTATCTGGAGAAATATACAAGTCTAGAGATTGAAATATTTTATTTGTGACAAATATTACAATTAATTTTTTAAATTCTTAATACATATTAGTTTACTAGTTCAAATTAAAAAGGTGGTTTACTTTCAAAAACAGTAACAAATTATACTGTCTTAAATATTCAAGATGGAAAATTGCACATTAAGGTCTCTGAAAAATTATGCTATAATTAGATGTTTTCCAAAATTACTTGACTGTAAATTTCCTTTTTTTAAGGGACACCAATTAACATTTTGCAAAAGCAGTGTTTTATACTACACAGTTTGATAAACATAAACCAATCATATGTTGCAAACTTTGAGGGAAAAAAGTTACATTGAAATACCATTATGGAGTTTTACAACCACCTTCCCACACAAAAAATTAAGATCCCTACCCGTATTAGTTTGCTATGGCTACCATAACAAAATACCATAGACTGGGTGGTTTAAATAACAGAAACTTATTTCCTTACAATTTGGAGGCTAGAAGTCTAAGATTAAGGGGTCAGCAGGGTTAGTTTTTTCTGAGGCCTCTCTCCTTGCCTTTTAGACAGCCACCTTCTTCATGTATTTTCACATGGTCTTTCCTCTGAGTGGGAAGGTTTGTGTCCTAATCTCCTTTTATAAGGATACCAGTCATACTGATTAGGGTCCACCCTAATGATCTTATATTAACTTAATTACTTCTTAAAGACCCTATCTGCAAATACAGTCATATTCTCAGGTACTGAGAGTTTTGACCTCAACATATGAATTTGGGGAATATAGGGTCAGTGACACAATTCAGCCCCGTAATACTACCAAAGGAAAAATAAAGATTCGCAGACTTCCAGCCAACATTAACAGCCAGAAGACATAGAACATTTTATTCAGGGTTTTGTGGAGCAAAAAAAAACACTATATAAGCTAATAATTCTATACCTAATCATACTGTAGTTCATATAAGAAGACAAATTAAAGAAATTTTCAATTGTATAAAAACTCAGATTTACTCCTATTGCAAGATATAAAATTCAGTAATTATAAAAATTTATTATAAAATAATGCGTACAAAAATATAGCTGTGCTAAAAACAGGACTTGAGAAACTAGATGGATAATATTAAAATAAACAATGATTATACCTTGAATCTGAACTTCCAAAAATAAGTAAAGGGATGAATAAGAATTAAATTTATCAACTTAATACTGTAACATTCATTTCAGTTATATCAATAGGTATGACTTAATCATGATGTTTATAACTAGTATGTGTATTTGTTCTTTTTCCTTAAAGGTAAACATTTGTAAAAATAAAAACAAGTGTATAACTTCCAAATCGTAAGAGAAAACAAAGAAAGCATAGTTCACTCAAATCAGCTGTTCTCAAACTTTTTGGTATCAGTACTCTTTCACACACTTAAAAGCTATTTTTAATTTTTGTGCTCTTTTGAGATCTCAGAAGAGCTTTTGTTTATGTGGGTTATATATATATATAAATAATTGTCATACTAAAATCAAAACTGAAAAATTTTAACACACAGTAATAGACAAACACACATTCCATCCACAGTTGGAACAAAGACATCATTTTTTGTTATGTAGCCTCTGGAAAACTCAGTGTACACTCATGAGAAAATGAGAGTCAAACAAGGCAAATGTGTTAGTTTTATGAAAGTAGCTTTGGCTTTGTGGATCATTGAAAGGGTCTTGGGTACTCTCAGAGGTCTCCAGATAATTTGTTGAGAATTGCTGATTTAAATGCAAAGTAAAAGAATAGGAAACACCAATAAATACAACATGAACTTGAAAAAAAAAAGTGAACTTTATCTTAAAGAGACATTATAAATAAAGATTAAGAACAAAAATAAATTCACTTTTGATGCAAAAACATCTGTAATTTGGTTTCCTCTTTTCTTCTTCCAAAGAGACTGGCCTTACTAATGCACCCGTGGTCTCTGTTTCCCAAAATTTAAAGGGCAGCTTTCAGGCATAATGTTTTCAGACTGCCAGTGACGTTCCCCAAAACATACCCATTCATAAACATCATTTCTTCCTCAGTTTCTATGATGCTATTTTCTGTCAGTTCCCTTCATATTTCTTTCATCATTGCTTTTATTTGATTCGTTGGTTACTTTTTTTTGGTTGTCTGAACTTCGCACTATACCATTATGTAATCTGCTTCTTCTGATCAACACTTAAATGTCTGTCCTTCCCTGATTTATGTTCTTCACCTTCTTTTTTTTTTCCTTTGAACATTTTCTTTAGAACATTTCATCCACTCTCCTGGTTTAATCATACCTTTTGGATGATCCCTCTCAAAATTGTAACTCACATATTTATATGTTTTTATATAAGTTCATATATCACACTGCTTAAATGACATACTTGCTTGAATATAAAACAGTCCTTTCAAATTCAACATATTCAAAACGGTATTAAGAAACTTTCTCTCCTTAAAACAGTTTTTCCTTACAATCCATTCGATTAGTCATTAATTCTCTTGATTTAAAAATGTTATTTACTTCTTTTACTTTCTATTTCTAGTGGTCTAATCCGGAGCTGTTTCATATCTTACTTGATCTATTGTCAAATCCTCTTCTGTGACCTCCTACCCACCATTCTAACCTTCCTTTGATCTACATTCAGAGCAATCCTCCTAAGGGCCAAATGCTGCCATTTTAACCCAAATTTAAAGCCTCTGTCTCCCACACAGCATCTTAATATGACATACAAGGCCCACTATCTACCTTTGTCATGTAATCTCTGCACACTCTTCACACTGCAAGTTATGACTTATGATTTCCATATACTATGCTGCCTACTTAAGACGTCTTCCAAAGTTTTTTCCTTGAATAATTCTTATCCCTGAAGAGTCATCTTACATATCATATCTTCTGAAGAAATCTTACTGTTATGGCCAATATGCATCATTATATTGAAATGGTAGCTTATATGGATTCTTCTCCATCACAAAACTGTAAACTCATGGGGGGTAGAAACAATGAAATATTTTATACCCCCTATGCCATGCATGAGCTAGTGCTTGGGACATGAGCATAAATGTTTAAGTGAGTTTAATTTATTTCAAAACAGGGTGGTAATGGTAAAAAAAAATTAAATATCAATGAAATTTAATAGATAACCTAGAAATATACTCTTGAATATGTAAGAATTATGTATGTAATAAAGATGGCTTCAGGTGGAGTTAGTCAATATAGAGGACTGACAGAATTGATTAATCACTTAGAAAAAAATAAAAACAATGTAACAATAACATAGATTAAATAATTAAAATAATTTATGCAATAATAAAGTAACCATAGAACTACATCGGGAATAATCAATCTGAGAATACAGGAATTCTTAGAAAATGTGAAATATATTTACAAAATAATAGTAAGAAATTATTATAAATTATTAAAACTCAATGGCAGTTTTAAAGGTCTCTAGATAAATAAATTAATATTAAGGCCCCTCTCACCAAACAAATCTTTAAAAATTGCTAAGAATAATATTTTCAACAAAAGTGGTAAAGCATTTGCTCCTTAATATATGAAAACTCATTAAAACAACAAACAAAATAGCAAAATGCCAATAAAACCTAGAAACAATATGATCAGGGAGTTCACAAAAAATAGAAATAACCAAGCAGCATGTTTTAAAATGTTCAATCAAATTTTTTTAAGTAGATGGCATCTTCATTCATTACTTTTGCAAATGAAAATTATAATGTCTAATGTTTGTGATGGGCTAATGAAATTGATCTCAAGGGGTGCTAATGACATTGCTAATAACTTCTGTATATACTTTGAGAAAATGTTTGGCAATAAATCCCAAAATCGATAAATTTTTTTTTATCTCATTTGAACTGACCTATTTCTAAAACTCTATACAGTAAAGTATATTTGAAAATGTGGCAATAGTTATATATAGAGAGGTGAATATGTCAGTATTTATAATAAAAATACAAGAAAACAAACACATGTAAATGTCCAAAAGTAGAGAAACTCTTATGTAATACATGGTTTATCTTCTCCAAATACCAGGACTCAACCATTAAAAACGATTTTTATGTATACTTATAACAACATGGAAAAATGCTTATGTTGGAATTTTAAGCTAAAAAATGTATACAATTGCACATAAAGTGTGATAAAAACTGTGCTTTTAAACTGATTTGAACAAAAACAAAAGGAAATAACCCACAAAATGTATTTTAGAAACATTTTTGTTTTTTACTTAACTCCTAAATATTTAGTAATAAAATCATACTGCTTTACAGTGAAAGAAAATAATATAACTTTTTCAATTTTAAATATTCATGAAACTTCAAATATTAGGGATTTCCTAGCATTATAGTAATATCAATATTTTTATCCTTGATATGATATAAAATCTTAAGTCAACAGAAATTTTCTGCTGTGTTTAAATATATTCTCCTTTAATTATGATATTTTGGGGCTTACGTACCAAGTTACTGATGTAGAAATTATGATTCACATGCCTTGAGTAAATCATTTTTCTATAAAAAATATTTGTACTTTACTTTTATAAACACTATCTCAGATCTCTTTAGGAATTTAGGTATCTAACCTCTGTAATGGTTAACAGCACAAGGTCTGAAACTAGATTGCCTGGATTTGTCATCTTAGTTCTGTCACCTGCTGGCAGTATGACCTTGGGCAAGTCATTTAACTTCATTGTATCTTAGTTTCCATATGTTTAAAGTGGGGACAATAATAGCACTCACCATGTATGTTTAATAGGGATAAAATGATTAAAACAAGTAGAACATTTAGAACAGTGCTGGGCACATACTAAACACTAAATAAATGTCAGCTACTAAACATTATTACTGTAATATTATGTACAAGAACACTAAGTCTATGTACATATGTATTATACATTATATAATTATACATACATTATTATTAGTTTCTCGTATGCATTATTCATTTGAAATCTCACCACAAGCCTGTGAGATAGATAGGGCAAGCATTACAACCATTCTTGTATATGAGAAATCTGTGTCTCACAGAAACTGGCTCACTTGCCCAGAGTTTGAAGACTAGACATTTTCACTGTTGGTGGATATGTAAATTGTTACAGCTATTATGGAAAATAGTATGGAGTTTCCTCAAAAAAATAGAGCTAGAACTACCATATATTTCAGCAGTCTCACTTCTGGGTATATAGCCAAAGGAAAGGAAAGCGGTATCCAGAAGAGATATCTGTGTTGCCATGGTCATTGCAACATTATTTAATATGGCCAAAATATAGAATATGTGGTACACACCCACCCACCACCCCCCCAACACACACACACAAACACACACACACACACACAATGGATTGTTATTTAACCTTAAAAAGAAAAAAAATCCTGCCACTTGGACAACCTTGAGGACACTATGCCAAGTGAAATAAACCAGAAACAGAAAGACAAATATTACACGATCTCACTTACATGTGGGATATGAAGAAGTCAGTCTCATAGAAGCAGAGAATAGAATGGTAGTTACCAGCAGAAGGGGAGTGGGGAAAATGGGTGATGTTCATCAAAGGGTACAAAAATTTAGTTTTGCAGGATAAATAAGTTCTTGTGATCTAATGCACAACATAGTGACTGTGATTAGTAATACTGTGTTGTATACTTAGAATTCGCTGAAAAAGTCGATATTAAATATTCTCACCACACACATACACCCAAAAAACTATGCAAAGTGGTGAATATGTTAATTACCTTAATTGTGGTGAGCATTTTACATGTATACATATATCAAAACATCACCTTGTACACTTTAAATATGTACCATTTTAATTTATCAATTATACCTCAAAAAGGCTGGGAAAATAAAAATGTATACATGCACCAGATAAAAACATTGACAAGAATATTCCAAAGTCACTCCAGGACCAAGACTCATCATGACTAAAGTATCTGTGTGAGATGAATTATCTGGCAAAAGGCAAGAAGCCAGGGATTTCTGTTTGTTTTTATTTCATATTTCAATATAAGTGGGTGGATACTTACCAATATTTAACAACATTCTAGGGCAAGAGGGAGTTCTGATTTATAACATTTGCCCATTTCCTGTTTTTATGGTATATGAACTATAGTCCATTTCAAGGTATCCATCTGAGGTCTTGGAATATAGTTTGGAAGAGATGTGCTTGATCAGTTCTCCCTAACCAATATGAGCTGGCTCCAGTATATCATTGACCATAAAGGAAGAAAAGTGATCGGAAGTAAAACTTTGACTGTGGTTGGTCTCAGCATTTAAATTAACATCAAAGCGATTTCTCTTGCAATATTGTATAGAAATTGTTGCTAACCAGACCACTTCAATTTTCACTTAAGACCTTAGAACTGTCTCACAGTAGAATAACTATTCAATCATAAGATCTCCTAGGCCACATCCTTCTGTGTTTTAGTGTAGCCCTGAACTACACCAGTTTCCCATTTTCAGTATACATATGAGGAAACATCGTTCTGAGATGTTTATTGAGATCCTTGTCTAAGTTGTCAAGAAAACCACATTTATTGGTACTGCTTCTCTTCTTCAGGGCAGGTCAAGGAAAGATGCTCAAGGCTTCAGTTGATCTTTATTCAGATCTTCCTCCGACCTTTTCAAATATAGATGCCACACTTTTCCAGAAGGGCAGGTTTCTTATTCCTCTACATTCCAGTACTATAGGTCCTCGACAGTATGAGTGACCTGACTTTGCTGAAAGATCAGAAGGAAGCATTGTTATATGATTTCCCTATCACTGCTGTGAAAACTCAGTGTACTCAATATGGATTCTCTACTAGTTTAAGTGAGCTTGAGATAATTCAGGTTACTTTTTGATATATTTTCTGATTGCCAAGAGCTATTTACTCAGAACTGACAGATCAGGGGCTCCTGGATCCTTTGCAAACATAGTATATATTTGAATCATCATGGGTTCCTAGCCTGGGCCACTGGCAAAACAGTCTTCATAGGGTAGAGCACAATAGAGTTGCATGTTGTATTCTTGTCTCAAGTACCATTGTAGCATTTTGCATTTACTGAAATAAAATATCCAAAGGACTAAGCCGATACTTTACTATTAAATTTCACAGTGCCCTAGACATATATTTAGTTATGGATCAGACCAACTTAGCAAAGTGTAATGGGTTATCCACAAGTCTGGTTCTGATGTGAGGCACTGGCACTCCACATTCTTGAAATACAAGATAGAATTGCCTGTTGAACTTTTCAAAGATCATGGGTGATTAGAAAAACTGTCCTCTACTGACATGTGGAGAAAGTGACAATGCAGGAAAGCATCAGCTCTTGATTAGAAAGGCATGATCCTCCCTTTCCTTCTCATTTTCATACTTTCACACCATCTTTCCATGTAACACAGCTTCAAAACAGTCACTCAGGGACTGGCTTCTAGATTTTTCTGTATTGAATTTGACAGTTGAGGCTTAATGATAAGTAACCTGCCTGCAGCAGAAATAACTTTATCTTGTGCAATATGGTAAGCCCTGGTGGTAGAAGGAGTGAGAGAAACAGTATTCATTAAATAACTTTATGTAAATATATTGCAGCATGGATACCACAATAACACACCACATTTACAATGCTGCAGCATCTAACACTCACTCCAGCTACTCCCACTTTTTTTTAATCCATAAGAAATGCTACCTAACAAACTAGAAAGAGAAGATAAAATGTTTTTAAAAATCTGAATGCATACGTGTCAATTTGCCATCCTCTAAAAGCTGACCCTGAGACAAGGATTCAGGTGCAAGTAAATTGGGAGGTGATCCCAGGAAGCAGAATAAAGAAGTGAGAAAGAAAGGAAAGAGGGCCATAAAGAGGGCGTGTTGATGGGTAGGTTATCACTGTGGGCAACTGGACTTCAATCCTCCTGGGAATCTTCAGAGACACAATGGAAGCACACCTCCTAGGTAGAAGATACCTGGGATACTTAGCCACCTCCCTTCTCCCTTTGGCTGATGGTGGCTCTTGTAGACTTAAAAATGAGACACTTTGGACCTGCCCTGTACTCCAAGTGAACATGAGCTCAGGCAGAAAGAGACAGTGTTGCTTAAGGCAGGAAGACATTGATGTATGCAATAACTGTGCATCAAAGCTGCAGGTGAACCCTGGGCTGAAGTAATCTGACAGAAACTTACAGTATCTACTACAACACACCTCCTTCAGGCATGGCTGAGATGTGGCAGCCAGAAATGAAAAAACAAGAAATAAGGAATTAAAAAACAAGAACCATGTGCAGAAAGGAGATGGTGGCAGATACTGAGTAATCCGTAGAAACCCACTCTGCCCTCTTTTCCCTCTTGTTGCTCCTCTCTTCTCAGAAAATGTCCTGAACTCACACTGACTGCCCATATACCTGCAGTCACACAGGCCCACAAGTACTACTAGCTTCTCCATTCCCTAGTCTGAGTCTTCCTCTCTTCTTACTAAAATTAAACTGACCTGCCCTGTTGTCCATTTTCTCAGATACTTTCTACTTTCAAAAGCAACCTACTATTGCCAGCTAAACTCTTGTGCATCATAAGCTTGTTTATTAATATGTTATCTCACCCAAGGATATTTATAATTTGTCAGTAGACCAATGGATATTTTATGAATTAAGGTATAATTAATGGTATACTTCTAGATAAAATGGTGGGTTGGTGGTAGAAGAATTTGGAGAGATAAGGACATGACATTCTTAATTACCGATGATACCTTTTCCCCTAAAAGGTGAGAAATATGCCCCCATTTGGAAGTTCACATTGACTAATATTATTTTGAAATCACTGAGTTCAGCTTTAATTATCCCTATTTATTATTTAACTTAGTTGTCCCCAACATATTTTACAAAAGAACGATTTAAACAATGTTGAACCTATTTTATTTATTATCTTTAAATATAATATTTGACATTTTCAAACAAATACACGCTGCAAACTTACATATATAACACATATAAATGCAATAATATATTGTATACATTGTATATACATATACAAAAAAATAAATATGTATGTATCTATACAATAATAAATCAAATACCTGTGAACCTACTGCACAACCCATGAATGACACATTTACCAATAACTTTGCATGCAGCTATATGCTCTTCCCTATACCCCTCCCTACCTCTCCCCCAGAAGTAAATAACTCCATCCTGAATTTTTCCTTTATCATTACTTTGCTTTTTTAAAAAATAGCTTTTATCACAGACGACTGATGAATAAACAATACATTGGCTAATTTTGTTTGTTTTTGAGACTTATGAAAACACTATATGTGGTATTATGGGACTTGTGACTTTATACATTTTATTTTTCAATGTTATATTCTTAAGAGTAATTTTTATGTTTAGATGTAACATGTAGCTGCAGAGCATTTCTTTTCACTGCTGTGTAAAATTCCATTATAAATACATTTTAATTTATTTATTTAGTCTCCTATTTACTTACATTTGTATCATTTCCTCATTTTGATATTAAGAATAATATTCATATAAAATATTATTGTATCTGGTTTTTGGTGCACCTGTGCAAGAATATGTACCTAAATATGCAGGTGACGATTTATGTACTGAGATGTAACGAAATATGAAAATGTTCAACTTTATAAAATAATCACCATTCTTTGCAGAAGGTGGTGGAAATGAGCCAGACTGGCTGTCCTTTATGCAGCATGCTAAGTTCCACCAGAACGCAGGAGTCGGATTTTGGCATTATAAGCAACCTCCAAGAACAGAAGAAGGTAGCCACCTAAAGCAAAGTCAGTGTTCAAGCTCATTCATATTCAGGTATTCCGCAAGGAAACAAACAAGCAAACAGATAATAAATAAAGCAAAACAGAAATCAACAGGAAAATTGTATTTTTCCTTTCAAAAGGATACCATTCAGGAAAAGAGAGACAGGCATGCTATGCTTCCACAAACTCTCCTGGGATTCTTCCATGTCCCTCTCCCCCAGCTTTTGGGTGATTTGGAGTTCAGCAAATGCACAAATAGGTCATGTGCAACCTTTAAATAGCTGAAGACAGCTAGATGTGCCAGCCCTGTTGGAGATATCATTCGAAAGCCTGCCACAGTTGACAAATAATAGAGATTTTTTGGGGGGACAACAGTGGATTCTATGGATGTCAGAATTTGGGGGAGGGGCAACCTAGTCTTTAGTAGTGGTTCTGCTGCTGTGGTGGGTTTAAGTATGAATCCAGTAGGTTATAGAAGAGACAGCTGCCTCTGCTTAATTGACTACTTCAGTCCCAATGTTTTCCTTGAGATGTAATCATTTCAAATAGGCATATATTCATATAACAAATATACTGGATATGTGATTAAGTTGTATCATTTCATAAAAGTTGTTCCATATTGTTGTTGCTTTGCCAGTATAGCTTAAGTGGTCCACTGTCCTGAACAAATATCTAAGCCATTTATATGCCCTATTAATTTGCACAAAAGGGTCTATTTTTTATCAATATTGGGATGATGCTCTATGGCCAGGACAACTACCTGAAATTAGCCTACTGTGAAAAACATCGACTGCTGTTAAGATATCAGCAGTTTATTATATGTATGGCATATGGCATTCCTTGAGATTTTCCCATGTCAGAGAGACACTCTTTCAGTCACAGCAAGTCTTATAGGCTCCCAGTAAGCCAGAAGGTGGGAAAGGAGTAAGGGAGGTTATCTATGGGAATAAGGGTCTGTACATACAATTTGCTAAGATATTAGTGATGCTTTATTTTTCTATTACACAATGCAAAATTTGGGAGGCTTATCTCATCTAATGGATGTTTAGTGCAAAGAGCACCCACTATGGAATGAGACTATCAGGTCAGAGTCAGATAAGCGAGGTTGCTGATCAGCCAGGATGCCAAGGATAACTAATAGAGTCTAATTGCCAAAGGCTTCCGTAAGTTGTGAGATTGCTCTAAGCCACCTATAATTTCACGGGGTACTGAAGGAGAGAAGGAGCTCCAATGCAGGGGCTGCTTTATTTTTACCTAAACTTCTTCCAGAGTTTCTTCTTGTAGGGATCTCCTCTCAAATTTGACAGCTTATTTGGTGATTTGGTATAGGAGCTTTACATTCTTAGTTGTGGAGCATACTGTTTCTAAATCCACAGACGCCCATCTAAGGTTGAGCTTTATTCTAAGGTTAGATATATATATATGTGTGTGTATACATACATTATATATATATATATACACACACACACATACATATATATGTATATGTATATTTCTGACTCTTCATATCTTTTTACCATGTTTTGATAACTTTTATAAATAATTCTGTTCACTAATTTTTATAAATAATTCACTAACTTTTATAAATAATTCTGTCCACTAATTCATTCATTATTTGTGTTTTATCTGCTGTTTAAAGTTTTTCATTTTCTAGGTATAATCTTTTTTTTTTTTTTGGAATCTATCACTTTAAGTCCTGATAGGTCTTGTTTCATGCTCATCATTGTTAGCGCATTTTTTTGTTTCTTTAATCATTTCATATGTAATGATATAAGTTGCCTGATAATTCCAATATTAGTATTCCTTAGTGTCTAAAACTTTTGTTTATTTTTTTAAACCATTTCATATTATAGTTGGCCTCCTTATGTGCTTGATGATCTTTCATTTGTAAGTGTATTACTCAATGTTTATCTGCCTTGTGGGCCTAAATTTTAAGAACTTTCCTCCAAAAAGTATTTTCTTTTGTGGGTGACTGGGAGAGATACCCATTTGGAATCACTTCAGTTCTCTCCATATTTTGCATGGGAATACATGCCCCAACTTCTTCACTGCACCAGAGGAGACCCAGTGTCTTAATAGCAATGTCCATCTTTATAGCCTCAGCTCCAATCCATCAGTATGGTTCCAGATCACTGTTAGTGTGTACATGTGTGTGAGAGGGCCAGGGAGGTCCTGAAAACATTCCCCACATCTTAAAAATCTAGCCGTATGTCCTAGAATACCTTATGCCTAATATAGTTGCTTTATAGTGGAAGAATCCATTAGAGCATTCGGTTGGCCAGGTGCAGAGACCCATGCCTGTAATCACAGCACTCTGGGAGGCCAAGGTGGGCGAGTCACTTAAGCCAGGAGTTCGAGAACAGCCTAGCCAACATGGTGAAACCCCGTCTCTACTAAAAATAAAAAAATTAGCTGGGCGTGGTGGCTCACATCTGTAATCCCAGCTATTCGGGAGGCTGAGACAGAAGAATCACTTGATCCCAGGAGGCAGAGGTTGCAGTGAACCGAGATTGCACTACTGCACTCCAGCCTGTGCTACAGATTGAGAATCCATAAAAAAAAAAAAAAAAAAAAAAAGGCCGGGCGCGGTGGCTCACGCTTGTAATCCCAGCACTTTGGGATGCCGAGGCGGGCGGATCACGAGGTCAGGAGATCAAGACCACAGTGAAACGCCGCCTCTACTAAAAATACAAAAAAAAAACAATTAGCCAGGCGTGGTGGCGGGCGCCTGTAGTCCCAGCTACTCTGAGAGGCTGAGGCAGGAGAATGGCGTGAACCCGGGAGGCGGAGCTTGCAGTGAGCCGAGATTGCGCCACTGCACTCCAGCCTGGGCGACAGAGCGAGACTCCGTCTCGAAAAAAAAAAAAAAAAAAGGCCATCCAATTAGCCAGAACAAAAATTGTTCAGTAGTAGTATAATTAATATACATTGGTATGTTTGGAACATTTGTGATTCAAGGTACAGAACTTGGGAACTAATAAAATGTCCAAAATACTACATTTCAGAGGACTTAGGTTTAATACTTTTAACCACTTCTCTATTATGATTTAATTTGTTACTCTATACTGATTCCTCTATTAAGTAAATATCTATGCATATATGTTATCTCAGGCTCAATATTTTCTTCTAACAACAATTTTTATCTTGAGTAAATATCAACTAGAAAAAGTAACATGTTTGGGTTTCAAACTTATACAATTTTTTTTCTGATGATTTAGAATAAAGTGACCACAAGTGAGTAGTTGAAGGGACAAAATAGCTTGGAAAATCTATAAAGTAAATAGAGAGTTTTCTGTCTTTTTTTGATGAATCTGAAATGTTATTAACCATTTAAGATTTTTTAAATGACTTTAAAAACAGCTCTCTCCTCTTCTACCAGGTGTCTTCGTTGATTTACATATGACTAACTCAGAAAATACATAGAAATATTTTATGTTCACTATATAATTGATGCAGAGTTGTGAATAAGCCAGGAATATACGCTCTCTTTTCTGGAAGAAAATGTATGAATTTCCTCTTTTGATCAATTCTAATGCTTTATTTTTGAGTCACTGTGTTTATTAAAAATTACTTATATATTGAATTAGTATGTAACTCAATAATTTTTCTCAACCTTTGAGAATATTGTGATTTTGAAGATATCTAATTGAAGGCAACATTGTAATTTGAATTCTGCAATCCAGACTTTTCTAAGAAATATGTAGTCACAGGAAAGAATCTACAGGTTTAGCTGTAAAAATTGTAAATTTTTTCCTTAAATTTTTTTTGGTTGGCATTTAACTCTGTATATCTGATGTTTATTCATATCAACATATAACTAACTTCTTTATATTTAAATTACCATATAAATATGCTGCAACTATAGATAGATATTGTTTCAAGTTTTAGTTATTAAAATCGTACCAAAATGAATACTGGAAAATATATCCTTGCTCACTTGGACAAATTATCCATAAAAAAATTCTTAAAAGGAAAACACTGGATTAAAGGGTAAATTAACATCTTCTCAAAGAAATTGCACAGATTACCTTCTCCCTTATAGTTTCTGGGATTGCCTCCTTCCTATATCTTTGCCCACGCGGTTACCAAATTCAATTTTTGCCATTCTAGTGGTTGTGAGATGTGATGACAATTTTGTTCTTCTACTTTATGTTCCTCACCCATTCCTTATCTCTGTCCTCTACTTTGAAAACTTATGCTGAATTTTGGATCTTCTGGATGAAACCTCCAAATCTTTTAACATTTATCTCATATTTTTTTATTTGACTTTTGCTCCAAACTCTAAAGCATTTCTTTAAGTTTCTTACTCAAATCACTTTTTTAAGAATTTTTTTCATTAGGTTGGTTATTCAGTAGTTTAATGATTTTTCTTTTTTCATTTTGCAATTATATTTTAAATTCCCAGAGACTAATTTTGTTCTCTCATTAACACTTTTATTATAGCAGCTTGTGGAACACTTTCTCAAATCTAAGGATATGATTTCCCAGTATTACCTCTATTTGTTGTTAGTGATCCTTCCCTTTCAAGCTAAATGTCTGCTGATGCATAGTTGTAGATTCATATTTGCAGATGAAGGACCAGGTTGATTAGCATAATTAGCTGGCATTCATTCCTCCAAAGATGAGCAGTCAGTTCTCTAAAACACCTGTTCCTTTGAATGGGAGTTGGGAGCAGGAAAGGGAGGAGGAGGCATGCTGGCTGTAGTGTCTGTGTTATTGTACAAACTGGGCCAGTCAGTAGGCTTTGCTTTGGATTTATGAGAGTTGGACAGGTTAGCAGGTGGGGATCCATCCCAAAGCCAACATTTGGTAAGGTTTCCCATGTAGGTGGAGGTGCTTTTGCTTCTTGGACAGATAGATGCTTCCTCTTCTCCCCTCCCAATTCTTCTTGGAAGTAGCAAGGATCTAAGTGAAACTGTCCACTTTCTTTCCCCACTCTAATCACCTCCTCTAATAAGGAGGTCTCCCTTCTCAGCTCATTTTGATTTTTTTATTTATTAGTTTTAGTTTTTACAAGAGTGCTTATGAAAGTGTACCTTCTCCTGAATATTAACCTATAAGGAGGGGATGGGATCAAAGGATCTTGCTGGTCCCGTGCCCTGATGGCTGCCTCATTGCCCACTAATGTTCTTTTCTTTCCTCTGAAAAAAAAAAATCACAACAATTTAAACTATTTTATTGAGGTATAATTCACATGCCATAAAAATCTTTCGCTGACTCTAGGTTTAGCATTTCTCCTAGACTCTTGAGAAGTCCATACCCATCCTTGGGGTTTTGAACAGTACCTTTTCTTCCTATTTTTCCCCCTCATTTATAGTCTATCTTCCAAGCTTTTCTTAAACTTTCTGGCCCATAGCTGCCTTCTTTTTTATTTCCTATGTGCATCCTAGTTTCATTCCCTAAAAAAGTTCATTTATTGTTATGTATTTTAATGGAAACTTTGGAGGAAAGGAAGGTATAGCCATGGGCTTTTATCTATTTCCTTCCCAGTTTCATGTTTTTACAACATAAGGTAGCTTATTATTGCATCTTTGACGTGTATATTTTACAACTAGGGGACATAGACCACATATCCACTGAAAATATAATTGGTTGATGAAGATTACAAGAATTTGCCTGCTCCCCTATGTTGGACAGAAAATGAGAAGTCTCTGAAGAGATGATACTTACAGAATAATTTGTTACAAGATACTTACAGAATAATTTGTTAAAAGTAACACATGTTGTTATCACAAAAGAACCCTATACAGAAAGCACCAATAATTATATGATATTTTGACTCTAGAAAACACACAAAATAACTTACTTAATTGGTTTAGATATAACATATATATATATGCTGGTGTGTGTGTGTATACATATGCTGGTGTGTGTGTGTATACATATATATGTAGTTGTATTTCAATACAAACATGGTTTTAGCTTCTATTACAATATATATTTATGGTCTCACTATTCCATGGCTTTCTATACTTCTCATGTAATACATTCTGTGACAGTCTTACATTAAACCATCTACCAGAAGGATTGACATTAGTATGGGATAGAGTAGTTGTAGCTCTTTAGACATATAACTACTGTGCCATTTTGATGTAATTCTGTATAAATTTCAAACATTTCTATTTAACATAATCAAGTGGTATGAAATCTTCTTTTTAAATGGCAAGTATACAGTACTAGCTCAATTGGCACTTAGCAACGGTCCTTTTACAATATGCACAATAGCTTCCAGCAGGGAGTTTTTTAAGGACCATCCTTTGAGAGCACAAACTCACACATGTACAATCAGTAGACATCAAGGTTCTATCTCCAGCGCCCCTTGAGATGTTATTTAGCTAATGTACAAATGTTACAGCTAAGCTGTTAAGCCTGAAAAATAGAACACACAGCTGTATGCAGGTACACTCATTTTTCATTCTCTTGGCTAATATCTTCATATTCTAATTCCACATAAAATAATATCTGGAATTATTTGGGATAATTTTTAGAGCATAGGCATTTTTATCTTTTCAATATGCTAGGAGCATTTGTGAGTATAATTTTTCATAGTAGCAGATCACTGTGAAGTGGATATGCACTGAAAGAAGTTGCTTGATTATATAATACTTAGTTTTTCTGTCAGATTATAATTATGCCATAGGCTGCTGACACTTTTCATTGTAACAAAGGACATACAATCCAGTATTATTTGACTCTACAGCACACCCCTGGGAGATGGGGACCGGGTCTTATTCACTGCTGCATCTCAGTGCACTTGGTGCCTGCCATATAGCTGATACTCAATAATTATTGGAATGCATAAATTAATAAATGAACATGGAAAATAAATTTAAAATAAACCAAGGTATTATTTTATATATTATATACAAAAGCTAAATTAATTGACACCATACTTTTTATATTAAGAAAAAAAGACATTATACATTTTTCAGAGCACACACTACCATATTTCCATCACATTTCTATTTTCTCCACTTACCTAATAAATCAGTATTAGGTATATCTAGAACATTAAGGTTACAGTAGGCCCAAGTGGAAATTTCTAACAGGATTTCATTATCACATTTTTTTACCCTGTTCGAAGTTTATTCTGTTGCAGCTTTCAAAACACGAACAGAATAATTAGCAGAGTGCTGTGCTGAAAATGTACCCAAAAGGATCACCGTTTTCAATCTCATTTCAATCCAGACTCCTCTTCACTGTGCCCCATCTCTTAGCCTATGCTGACACAACTACTTGCCATTTCCAACTCCGTGAGTTGACTTCCTGGTACCACTGAGGTTGTATGAAAGAAAGAAGGGAATACAGGAAGTCCTTGACGGTCCAAACCCACCTTTTCCCCCTGTAGTTTGCACCTGTTAATTGACAAGCCTTGCATTGTGTAAGCTGATGTATGAGGTTGCTGTTTTCTCTTTATCGCAGTTGTGTGTTTTTGAGTGATGGTGGAATCCTGAAGTGAGAAGGTGAAGTTATTAAGTTGGAACAGCAACATCATACTTCTTTCTTTTGTTATGTTTTTCAAATTCCATTATCAAATTTTGTTATAAAAATCTCTTGATTTGGATGTCTCTAGACAAATGTTAGTGTCTCTTTTTCTCCTTTGACTTCTTCATCCTG
This sequence comes from Nomascus leucogenys, assembly GCF_006542625.1. Taxonomy (NCBI): domain Eukaryota; kingdom Metazoa; phylum Chordata; class Mammalia; order Primates; family Hylobatidae; genus Nomascus; species Nomascus leucogenys. Next base: position 64,597,583 of record NC_044393.1, read on the forward strand.
TCCTGACCATAGTCTATAATGTCATGGTGACATTAATTTGTAGCAGGTGGGAATTTAGAAAATGGTTAATCAACCTCCTCCCATTTGACTGACTCAAAATTGAAGTTAAAGATTGTGTCTAGTTTAGATTACAATAATGGTAGCAGATCTTTTGGCTCCAGGCCACTGCTTACACTTTCTTCCAAAATTGCTACAGAAAGTATAGTACAGTCGTCCCTCTGTATTCATGGGGGATTGGTTCTGGGACCTCCCTCAGACACCAAATCCATGGATGCTCAAGTCGTTGATATAAAATAGTGCAATATTTGCATGTAACCTACCCACATCCTCGGGTATACTTTAAATTATTTTTAGATTGCTTATAATACCTAATATAATGTAAATTTATGTAAATGGCTGTAACGAGGTTTTGTTTAGAGAATCATGACAAGGAAAAAGGTCTGTAGATGTTCAGTACAAACGCGATGATGATGATGATGATGATGATTATTATTATTATTATTATTATTATTTTGAGACGGAGTCTCGCTCTGTCGCCCAGGCTGGAGTGCAGTGGCGCAATCTCGGCTCACTGCAAGCTCCGCCTCCCGGGTTCACGCTATTCTCCTGCCTCAGCCTCCCGAGTAGCTGGGACCAGAGGCGCCCGCTACCACGCCAGGCTAATTTTTGGTATTTTTACTAGAGACGGGGTTTCACTGTGTTAGCCAGGATGGTCTCGATCTCCTGACCTCGTGATCCGCCTGCCTCGGCCTCCCAAAGTGCTGGGATTACAGGCGTAAGCCACCGCACCTGGCCAAAGGCAATTTTTTAAAAAAGTATTTTCCATCCCTCATTGGTTGAATTCATGAATGTGATACCTATGGATATGGAGGGCTGACCATATTCATTTAATTCAACTCGGAGATTCATTAAACTTAACAGTTCATAGATGAGTGGACTCTTGTTAGGAAGTCAGACCAAGCTTTGTTACAGAAATAAAAAAGAAAATTTGAGAGGCCTTGTATTGGTTGTAATCTGCTTGTTAAAACATATTGTACTTATGTTTAATCCCAGGTATATCAGATAATTTTTCCTTGTTCTTGCTACATTTATTCAAAGGTGAGAACATTTAGGCAAGACAAAAAAAGGGTACTTGGAAAATGTGGCTATTTTAATTGCCTCTGCCTTTGCAAAGCCATCTTTCCTTTTCTACATTGGTATTGCTGTTAATTTGAATCATCTTATAAATAAAGAGGAATAATAGAAGATCACCGTTAGCACAATTGTCCCCAAAATGACACAAGTACAAACCATATAGTTCACCATGAGAAGGTACTTAGGATTCTGTGTCTCCTTATACAGCCTCCTTTTCAGCCTCTCTGCTAACAGCCTTCGAGTGCACTTACTGGTCGGGACAATACAAGATGGGCATTATGTCTCTCTGTCTGCTGAGTTATTTAACAGTGATCCAAAAACTCTCAAGTAAGACTAATACTGTGTAAGTTTAATGGAAACTGGCAATCTGCCACCGAAGGCTTTTGCAAAATCCAAATTAAGGCAATTCAAAAGACTCTAAACTGCAATGGGATAAAGTCAGGAAACTTAAGCTATCATTCGAACTCTGCTTTCTTTCCTACAATTTGCAGGTGATAGCTGGCTTTAAAATTTTACTACAAAAAATGAAACTTAGCAAGACCATGGAAATATTACTCATATGTTTACAAAAGAGGATAGAAGGGATTTCTGTCTTGAAACTAGTGCCCTCCATATTTGTATTTTCATTTGCATGCAACAATATTTTGTATTCACAACATATTGTTCACAGAATTAAGAAGTCCCTTAAAATTATTTATAGAAATAAAAGTTCCTCCTTTAGATTAAAACCTTTAAAGTGCTATTTTCAAATATATGTTTCTGAGCAACGCGGAATGTTAACTAAGCACGCTTACTCCTTTCACTCTAAAATTTAATTTTTAGAATAACTAGAGCTGGTTAGAACTAATTGTTTTAACTGGTCAAAGCTAAATTATTGGCTACCTCACAATTTGAAAAGCCGTAACCAATTTAAACCATTAAAATCATCTGTGGAGACACATAGTAAGCCAAGTTTTAGGTGGAAATCATCCAAAGTCCCTGAGATATTAAATTTAAAATCCCACTCTCTCACCTTTACAATTCTAAATTACAACATTATGACCCTGATGCAATATATATTTTAAGAGAGTTTTGTGGTACAGTACCATATATAATTATTTCACTCCTAGGCAAAAAAATCCATCATTCAAAGGGGATAAAGCTTTAAAAAAGTTATAAAGTCTATTTCTTAAGAAAAATATGCCATTTACATCACTAAGTTCTACTATACAGTTGTGTCCTATCAAATTTTGGGATCCCTGCCTAATATAATATTAGTTTTTCCAAATTGTTTCTAACTATCTTTGAGACACAAGCCTGAGAGCAAGTCATTTTTTAATGGCAAATAAATAAATAATTCCAAAATGAAAAATCATCAAACTGAAAATGATCTTCTACAATGATTTTCAGTCGTATCAAGTATTTGATAATCTAAACTTAAATATCATTGTTCTAAGGTTTCGGCCCTAGCAGCTTATACAATTGTTTTCACTGCCAATTTAAACTTACTTTTTAAATGAGTAATTTAAGCCAGAAAAGTTAAATATTATTTGGCTTTGCTTTTGAGTTGGAAATAGAGTTTGAGTTGGCTCAGTGATAAGTTAAAACAAAAAATCTGCTCCTACTGAATCACATGTAGATCTACTTAAGTTCTTCTTGCATCTTTCCATAAACCACCAAAAAGCAAATAAGCAAAAAGTAGTATGTGCACAAAATAAATGCATTTCCTAAGTAAGGGTTTTTTGACAAAACTCCCCCATGTCTTTTGTTTTTAATTACCTCCCAGAAGAAACATTTTTCTTTGTGTTTCAACTTGGAATTTCATAAAATATTGAAAGAACATTCTATACCATAGCATGCTATGATTTATTTAATTCATCATTATGCCTATGCCCTTACAGGAAAATCATTTCTTCTGTTTATACTGTCTTATGATTTGTTGGTTCCATTTGAATCTATGACAACACACACACACACACACACACACACACACACACACACGATAGAGAAAGAACATTCACTACTGTTAAAGTTTTTAGAATTGAATTTTTAGTAAAACAAATATACTGTAATATCTACTCTTTAAATATGATTGAAGAAGGCAAATGACTGAAATAATATGTATTCATAGTGATTCTTTGTATTATCTTTTCCGATTTAATGAAATAATCTGCCTGTATACTTAAGGTGGACTCTTTCTTGTGGCAGCATAAAAAGTCTTCACTCTCTATCTTTTCCAGGTACCAGAGCAATTATCAAATTTTTCTGACCTCAAAAACATGTTCCATTTCAGGAAGGCAATTACTTAGGAATGAACCAGTAAGGGAATCCTTTTTGATAAAAAAAAAAATGGTCCTGGATAAGAAATTCCTAATAATTTCAAAGTAGAAAGAGTTCAACTCAGCAAAGTTGACTATAAAGTCCTATACTGTAAGTAAATACAATTTTCTTAGACCAAAATAACACAAAACCTAGATTCTTTGTAAAAGCATCCCAAATTAGTGAAAAGTAGCTCAAAGTTAAATTTCCAAAGTCTTGTGTCTCACTTTTATTAGTGGTTAGGCTGGCTCTCAGAAGATATACTGTCCCCGTTCTTGTTTTGGCCTGAGTATGAACAAAAGCTCTTTGGCTTGATACAATTTACCATAGGCGATGTTGGATCTTAGACAATACTTTGAAGATTTAAAAACTTTATTAAATAATTTGGGATACCAAAATAAAAACATACACAAAATTACCAGAAATACACAAACGCTTGAGTACAAAATGTAACATAACTGAATATATATGTTTTATTATCAGAGGCCTTTATCTCAAAGAGTTCACAGTCTAGTTAAGTAATGTGCATATTAAGAAGTATGCATGAGAGAATGTGATACTTGCAATATTAATTGTGCAAGAAACACTTGAATTATTAGAGAAGGCTTCAAGAGAGGCTAAAGGATAGTGGTTACTCTCAATGATGTATTAGGTCTAGCACACTCCAATTCTCAAGAGCTAATGGTGTACCTCTCTTCTCAAGTCTCAGTGTTTAGGAGGCCATATTGGTAGCTTGAAATTGGCTTTGGTGGGACACCACCAAAATTGGTAAATACTACAAATCAGTGTTTTTGTTTGTTTGTTTTTGGACAGCCACTAAACATCTACCTACCTGCATACTACTGGTTACTCACCAGTGGAACAAAGAAAGAAAGGGGATCCAGGCAGAGACAGCATATGAAAGGTGATCATTCATGATGTAGTACAGTTTCAGTGAACTTCAAATTGATCTCTTGCTAGAACATAGTGTATGAGAAGAAAGAGATAATATGTACATCAGAACAAATATGCAGGGATTTGACAATGGTGGAGACTAGTAAAGAATGTCAGAGAACTTGGGTTTTATCCAACAGATCAATGTTTCATGTAGTGTGGTCCTTCAATCACTCACATTAGAACCACCTGAAAATTTAAGACTCTTGAGTCTTTTTTGAAACCTACTGAATAAGAATCTCCTAGAAGTAGACTCATTAATATGTATTTTAAAGACATGTCCCTGATATCTTAATACTAACTCAAGTTTGAGAAATGCACCAAATGTTTTCAGGTAGGTGAAAATATCAGCTTTTAAATCTTATCACAGTGAGCTTGCCCCTAATCCATTCCCGAGGGGAAGCTCAGGATGAAAGAAATGCTGCCTCTGGGAAAACCCTTTGCATCAGGGTTTGTTCACCTCCGCACTATTGGGTGAAGACTAGTGGCTGAAGACACTATTGACATTTGGAGCTGGAGAGTTCTTTGTTGCGAGGAGGTGTTCTGTACATTGCAGAATATCCACCAGTACCCCCGGTCTCTGTGCACTAGATACTAGTAGCAATTTCCCCAATTATGACAATAAAAAATGTCTCCAGATATTGTCAAATGTCCCCTGGAAGGCAAAGGTGCCTTGTTTGTACCACTGCTCTCTATCTTTGGCTATTCCTTCAGTCGGCCTTACTGAAGGGACTGATAATGGGGATGACCTCACTCCACAGTTGAAACTCAATTTCCAACCTCCAAGGTTGACTGTACCATAGTAGAACTTGCAGGAAAACCGTATGTTAATATTCTACAGTGATCATATAATTTACATAGCAGGCATTCCAGTATATTTACTTAGCAATGGGGTTGCATTTTCTTGAAAATAATATTGAATGAGCCAATATGTTCTGAGACTATTACTTAAAGTCCTCCCACCTTTCTCAACTCCCTCCCCACACCCTAAACCACCTCCCCACACTCCATGCTGTATTTAAAGTTCTTCCCATTAAAATTACTTTTCTAAGGTTACGACCTCTCTGTGGAAATACTCTATTAAAATGCAAAAGCTGGACACCATTCACAAATAATATATTTTTAGCTTTAAATATACAAATATTTAAGTAAATATTTACTAATAGGAATATTCTCATCTAGACAGGTAGCTCCTTGATGAAAGGAATGATTTCTCCTTTATCATTGTACCTATAGCACCTAGCATATATATCATCTGTTGCATAGGATATTTTTAAAAAATATTTAAATCAATAAAAGAAACTATCTTCCAAAGAATAGTTGTATAGGACATAGGATTATAACAAGTTTATTTTTTATTTTTTTAATACTTTAAGTTCTGTCATACATGTGCAGAATGTGCAGGTTTGTTACATAGCTATACATGTACCATGGTGGCTTGTTATACCCATTAACCTGCCATCTACATTAGGTATTTCTCCTAATGCTATCTCTCCCCTAGCCCCTCACCCCCTGACAGAACCCAGTGTGTGATGTTCCCCTCCCTGTGTCCATGTATTCTCATTGTTCAACTCCCATTTATGAGTGAGAACATGCAGTGTTTGGTTTTCTGTTCCTGTGTTAGTTTGCTGAGAATGATGGTTTCCAGCTTCATTCGTGTCCCTGCAATAGACATGAATTCATCCTTTTTGATGGCTGCATAGTATTCCATGGTGTATATGTGCCACATTTTCTTTATCCAGTCTATCATTGATGGGCATTTTGGTTGGTTCCAAGTCTTTGCTATTGTGAACAGTGCTGCAGTAAACACATGTGTGCATGTATGTTTATAGTAGAATGATTTATAATGATTTATAGTAGATTTATATAGATTAAAAATTTGTAATGATTTATAGTAGAATGATATATACGTTTGGGTATATATCCAGTAATGGGATAGCTGGGTCAAATGGTATTTCTGGTTCTAGATCCTTGAGGAATCGACAAAAGCAATAAGCAAGAGGGATCAAATAACTATGGCCAGCCCTTTAGAAATCTTTGATAAGCATTATTTTCCATTCTATCTCACTTTGTCCTTCTGATGCCCTTATTCGGCTTCTCTTCTTACTTACTCCCTAGATCCAAAAAGCATGTTTTGTCCTCCAATTCTCTCTACTTCTTGCTCTTGCATTAAAAATAAACTTTTTAAAGCTCATCATCACTGGTCATTAACAATTTTATTTTTAATGCAAGAGCGAGCAGGGAGTAGAGAAAATTGTGGGGCAAAGCATGCTTTTTGGATCTAGGGAGTAGGGAAGAAGAGAATCCGAATAAGGGCATCAGAAGGACAAAGTGAGATAGAAGGGGAAAAATTGCTTATCCAAGATTTCTAAAGGGATGGCCATGATTATTTGATCCCTCTTGTTTATTGCTTTTTTTTTTCACAACACATTTTATTTGGTGATGTGGACTGCTGGATAATAAATGAGACAACTTAAGGCAATGCCTCAAAATCTCTGCATTTTTCTGGTGTAGTAACTTCCTTTTCATAGCTGATAAACTTCCAAATTTAAGCAAGTTCTGAATTTTTATAGATGGTGACTCACTGCTTGCTAGGATGGTGGCTTACTTGGTAGACTGTAATATTCGCCAGTGTGAATATTCCAGAGAATGCTCTTTGACAGTGCAAAGATTGTATTTCACAATATCTTGCTGGCATTTTACATATTGATTTAATGTCTCAAGTAGCTCTGAAGAAGATGTTTGGTATTTAGTAATTGATATTTCTAGTGGCAAAAAATTTAATCATATAGCTATAGCTTCAGATATTCTTTTGCAAATGTTTCCTAATGAAAGTTATACAGCTCATAATGTGTATTCTGGTAAGTATTGACATCTGAAATTTTAGCAATCATAAACTGACTTTCATCGGATCATGGTTCACTTGCATTTGTTTGCCAAACTGTTGTGCCTCATAGGAAATTTGAGTCTTGAAGAATACCTGTCAACTATCCTGATTACTCATTGGTTAAAATGCCATTGCCTAGGCTTAGTTGTCAATCCTCACAACTTACAGCTGTCATTTCTTGCTTTTAGAAATCAATCAGATTGGCATTTTTTAAAGCATTCTCCGAAGGATGCTGTACGTTGCAAAACCACATATATATAGTGAATGTACTCTTTTTATCTAGTTATGGCTTATACATGCAATACTCAAAATTATAGCAAATAAAAAAATCTTTCTCTCTCTCTCTCTCATACACACTCACACACACACACACACCACACACACACACACACACACACAGATGCAACACAGACAACCTTAAGAGATGACTTAAGGATGAAAAAAAGATTTTTGTTGTTGTTGTTACTTGTTTTTTGTTATTTATTTATTTTTCCTTTTTTTAATTATGATTATACCTTAAGTTTTAGGGTACATGTGAACAATCTGCAGGTTTGTTACATATGTATCCATGTGCCATGTTGGTGTGTTGCACCCATTAACTCGTCATTTAGCATTAGGTGTATCTCCTAATGTTATCCCTCCCCCCTCCCCCTACGCAACAACAGTCCCCAGAGTGTGGTGTTCCCCTTCCTGTGTCCATGTGTTCTCATTGTTCAATTCCCACCTGTGAGTGAGGACATGCGGTGTTTGGTTTTTTGTCCTTGCGATAGTTTACTGAGAATGATGGTTTCCAGTTTCATCCATGTCCCTACAAAGGACATGAACTCATCATTTTTGATGACTGCATAGTATTCCATGGTGTATATGTGCCACATTTTCTTAATCCAGTCTATTGTTGTTGGACATTTGGATTGGTTCCAAGTCTTTGCTATTGTGAATAGTGCCACAATAAACATACGTGTGCATGTGTCTTTATAACAGCATGATTTATAGTCCTTTGGGTATATACCCAGTAATGGGATGGCTGGGTCAAATGGTATTTCTAGTTCTAGATCCCTGAGGAATCGCCACACTGACTTCCACAATGGTTGAACTAGTTTATAGTCCCAGCAACAGTGTAAAAGTGTTCGTATTTCTCCACATCCTCTCCAGCACCTGTTGTTTCCTGACTTTTTAATGATGGCCATTTGAACTGGTGTGAGATGGTATCTCACTGTGGTTTTGATTTGCATTTCTCTGATGGCCAGTGATGATGAGCATTTTTTTCATGTGTTTTTTGGCTGCATAAATGTCTTCTTTTGAGAAGTGTCTGTTCATGTCCTTCACCCACTTTTTGATGGGGTTGTTTGTTTTTTTCTTGTAAATTTGTTTGAGTTCATTGTAGATTCTGGATATTAGCCCTTTGTCAGATGAGTACGTTGCGAAGATTTTCTCCCATTTCGTAGGTTGCCTGTTCACTCTGACGGTAGTTTCTTTTGCTGTGCAAAAGCTCTTTAGTTTAATTAGATCCCATTTGTCAATTTTGGCTTTTGTTACCATTGCTTTTGGTGTTTTGGGCATGAAGCCCTTGCCCATGCCTATGTCCTGAATGGTATTGCCTAGGTTTTCTTCTAGGGTTTTTATGGTTTTAGGTCTAACATGTAAGTCTTTAATCCATCTGGAATTAATTTTTGTATAAGGTGTAAGGAAGGGATCCAGTTTCAGCTTTCTACATATGGCTAGCCAGTTTTCCCAGCACCATTTATTAAATAGGGAATCCTTACCCCATTGCTTGTTTTTGTCAGGTTTGTCAAAGATCAGATAGTTGTAGCTATGCGGCATTATTTCTGAAGGCTCTGTTCTGTTCCATTGATCTATGTCTCTGTTTTGGTACCAGTACCATGCTCTTTTGGTTACTGTAGCCTTGTAGTATAGTTTGAAGTCAGGTAGCGTGATGCCTCCAGCTCTCTTCTTTTGGCTTAGGATTGACTTGGCGATGCGGGCTCTTTTTTGCTTCCATATGAACTTTAAAGTAGTTTTTTCCAATTCTGTGAAGAAAGTCATTGGTAGCTTGATGGGGATGGCATTGAATCTATAAATTACCTTGGGCAGTATGGCCATTTTCATGATATTGATTCTTCCAACCCATGAGCATGGAATGTTCTTCCATTTGTTTGTATCCTCTTTTATTTCATTGAGCAGTGGTTTGTAGTTCTCCTTGAAGAGGTCGTTCACATCTCTCGTAAGTTGGCTTCTAGGTATTTTATTCTCTTTGAAGCAATTGTGAATGGGAGTTCACTCATGATTTGGCTCTCTGTTTGTCTGTGATTGGTGTACAAGAATGCTTGTGATTTTTGTACATTGATTTTGTATCCTGAGACTTTGCTGAAGTTGCTTATCGGCTTAAGGAGATTTTGGGCTGAGACAGTGGGGTTTTCTAGATATACAATCATGTCATCTGCAAACAGGGACAATTTGACTTCCTCTTTTCCTAATTGAATACCCTTTATTTCCTTCTCCTGCCTGATTGCCCTGGCCAGAACTTCTAACACTATGTTGAATAGGAGTGGTGAGAGAGGGCATCCCTGTCTTGTGCCAGTTTTCAAAGGGAATGCTTCCAGTTTTTGCCCATTCAGTATGATATTGGCTGTGGGTTTGTCATAGATAGCTCTTATTATTTTGAGATACATCCCATCAATACCTAATTTATTGAGAGTTTTTAGCATGAAGGGTTGTTGAATTTTGTAAAGGCCTTTTCTGCATCTATTGAGATAATCATGTGGTTTTTGTCTTTGGTTCTGTTTATATGCTGGACTACATTTATTGATTTGCATATGTTGAACCAGCCTTGCATCCCAGGGATGAAGCCCACTTGATCATGGCGGATAAGCTTTTTGATGTGCTGCTAGATTCGGTTTGCCAGTATTTTATTGAGGATTTTTGCATCAATGTTCATCAAGGGTATTGGTGTGAAATTCTCTTTTTTGGTTGTGTCTCTGCCAGGCTTTGGTATCAGGATGATGCTGGCCTCATAAAATGTGTTAGGGAGGATTCCCTCTTTTTCTATTCATTGGAATAGTTTCAGAAGGAATGGCACCAGTTCCTCCTTGTACCTCTGGTAGAATTCGGCTGTGAATCCATCAGGTCCTGCACTCTTTTTGGTTGGTAAGCTATTGATTATTGCCTCAATTTCAGAGCCTGTTATTGGTTTATTCAGAGATTCAACTTCTTCCTGATTTAGTCTTGGGAGGGTGTATGTGTCGAGGAATTTATCCATTTCTTCTAGATTTTCTAGTTTATTTGCATAGAGGTGTTTGTAGTATTCTCTGATGGTAGATTGTATTTCTGTGGGATTGGTGGTGATATTCCCTTTATCATTTTTTATTGCGTCTATTTGATTCTTCTCTCTTTTCTTCTTTATTAGTCTTGCTAGCCGTCTATCAATTTTGTTGATCTTTTCAAAAAACCAGCTCCTGGATTCATTAATTTTTTGAAGGGTTTTTTCTGTCTCTATTTCCTTCAGTTCTGCTCTGATTTTAGTTATTTCTTGCCTTCTGCTTGAATGTGTTTGCTCTTGCTTTTCTAGTTCTTTTAATTGTGATGTTAGGGTGTCAATTTTGGATCTTTCCTGCTTTCTCTTGTGGGCATTTAGTGCTATAAATTTCCCTCTACACACTGCTTTGAATGTGTCCCAGAGATTCTGGTATGTTGTGTCTTTGTTCTCCTTGGTTTCAAAGAACATCTTTATTTCTGCCTTCATTTCGTTATGTACCCAGTAGTCATTCAGGAGCAGGTTGTTCAGTTTCCATGTAGTTGAGCGGTTTTGAGTGAGTTTCTTAATCCTGAGTTCTAGTTTGATTGCACTGTGATCTGAGAGACAGTTTGTTATAATTTCTGTTCTTTTACATTTGCTGAGGAGAGCTTTACTTCCAACTGTGTGGTCAATTTTTACTTGTTTGTTTTAACCAGGATGCTAAAAACACCTCTTGACCAAGAATATTCCCTTTGTAGAACCTATAGTGCTTCAACTTCCATCATAGGCATGATCCTTTGAAATTTGCTTGTTCTCATCTAAACAAGTGCGACTACAATTAATTCTTGAATGACGTAGTCTGTTAAATCCCTAATATTAAATTGACTTAAGGATAAAACCATTTATAACAGTAAGTTCTGAACAAAGGAGAAAGAAAGATGCCAAAGGGTAGGCAAGGTAGACAGAATGGTCAAAGAGCACTGTCTACTCCATAATTTTGCCTGGGCCTGGGCATCATTGGTGACATAATCAAGCTGAGATGCTAGATGGGAATTGAAAGTTTTGTAAAAAGTATGATATGTCCATTATTTCTACCCTACCTGACATGGATAATAACATTGCAATAATAACATTGTATAAAATCTGATATCAAACATTAATGTTCATAAAACCTTTCTTGAGAATCAAGATAATTAGAAACAAAATTTAATTTTCTTCGGCTATGTGACATCAATAAGAGATGCTAATTAGAACATCTCTACTGGTCTCTATTTTTAAAAGGAAAATAGTAAACTGTTGTGTTGCATAAAAAGGAAATGTATTAAATACAAATAGAAAATATAATAATTTACTCTTCTGCCCTCATTTCTTTGAATGTATGGTTATTATTATTACAAAGGATGATCTTATGTGAATCAAATGAAAAGCAGAAAAAACTGAACATTAATTAGCAAATATAGTTTAATTTTTCCAGCCTTGTTGTTTAATTATTGACTATTGGTATGATCATTTAGTTTATATTTGTGAATTGACACTATTTACAAGAGAAATGGCAAAATACTTCTGAAGAAGTCATCTGTTTCCATTTAGATTCTGAAGAGAGAAGGATAAGAATAACATATACAAAGAGAAAACTTTCAACTTAGCTACTTGACTGTCATACCCAATCTTACCACATCCAATATTCGAAAAGTTGAAAAGGTTAAACACACACATTTAGTTTGATTTCTTCCATTGTGTGTATGTGTTTAAAATATATACTCAGTTATATTTTTTTATTCCACAGAGAAAAAGCTTACTTGCTTAAATTCTATCCACATGCATTTTTGACTGAAGAGAATGTCCATTCTTTTTTCTTTTTAGTAAGGCATTAAATTAGCTTGCTCAGTGAACCCAATTGTTTAAAAATAAGAATTTGACAGACTGAGTATGAATACAGTTTATTAATTGAATCCACATTTATTTTATAAATGAATAATATTGCTACTAAAAACATTCCTTGCTATATAAAACACAAGGAGAAAAATTCTTATGAGTAGCTCCATGAAAACTTACTTTTGTTGTCCATGTGTCAGATTGGGAATCAATAGCTTAATAATCACTTTTAATTATTTACCATCCCTAAAAAAATTGACCTCCTCATATAATTTTTAATTTGTTATTGAAAGTTTCTAGGATACCGATCATGTAGTCCCCTTTTCATTGCTCCACTGCATTTTTCCCCCAAGAAGTAATGAATGTAAAAAGCCCAAATTCAGAACAAATCAGATTTTTTTTTTAGGCATTGATCGTTTGATCCAATGATTGGAAGCTTCTCTCAACACCTGGATGGGGAGCTTTAGTTGGGCTTTTAAATTCAAGAAAGTTCTTTAAAAATCATTTGATCATTGTATGGAGAAATTTATAGCATACTAGCTAGATTCAGTTATATGTGAATTATGAATTCACATTACACTACAGATGTATGAGTTTAGTATTTATTACCAATACCCCCTCACTAGGGAGTTTGCAATAATTCTCTTTCCAGGAATGGCTAAGCCGATAGTTAGGTCTGTATTCCTAACTGCCTTCTTGATCTTATGTGTGTGGCAGGAGGTTTACAAGCTCTCTCTACATTAGGTCTAATAGTGGCTATTCTCGGAATGTTGCTCTCCTTGCTACATATGTCATTGTCCCTTTCTCAGTATGGTACACTATTTTTTCCCTGCATGCACTATGCTATCTTTGTATGCGTGCATCAGGTGACTTTGAGTTTTCCAGCATGCTGCAGATGGGGTCAGTAAGGTTCACCAGCTGCAAGCCAAGCTGACCCAAGTAGGAAGCTCAACCAGATCCACAATACTACCAGTCAGTGTGACCTAGAAATTATCACTCACAAAGCCAGTACCAAATAATGAGCCTTGTGAGTGGCAGCATTGATTATGTGCTTTAAGAATTGGTCCAAACTATAACTTGGTGCTCCGGCCTCATTCTGTCTCATACTTCAGTTCTGTACCGGGACTGACACTCTGTTCTCCTCCTCTCTCCTTAGCTGGATTAGTTCTTATAAAAATTCCTGCATCTTTAGCCGATGAGGTGGCCAGAAGTGCTCAGCTGGTTGCTGAAAGTTGTGGACAGGGTGGAGACCACTCATTATGATCAAGACTAGAGGAGAAACAAGAAACTTACCAGCACTGTGGGGCCACAAGTACCAGCAAGGGGAAGGCTGGAGAAAACCACAGTACGTAGTAGATAAGCTAGAGACAAGATCCAGGCCCCACAAAGTGTGAACACAAAGTTTTAAGGGAGTAAATATTTTAAGTGGAAGATAAAGTTACAGAGTTAGTAGGTCAGAGATTAAAACGAAGAAATCAAAGGAAAAATAAATCTTGAAAGGAAGAATAATCTCAAGTGATTGCCTCAAATACTAACTTTAAAATCTGAATATACAAGGTACTTACAAGCTTAATGAGTCATGGAACACATACAACCTTGACATCTGACATCAGGACTTTTTTCTCTTCCACCTACCTTTGTTCCTCTGGTTCTGGCATCAACTCCTATTCATATCAAGTTGTTACATTGACCACCCAGGACTGCTTTACTGCTCTTTGCCTTACTTCAGTGGTTTCTCACTTCCTGGATTTCTGCTACCCTAGTTTACCCACTAGATTGATGCATTTCATATCTATGTCTTTGATTGTTGTATGTTATGTGTGTACATGTGAGTACCTGCTGCACATTTAGATGACTGCATTAGCCTGCCTGGATGTCCGCAGAGTAAAGCCATAGTCGCTTTATAGTAGATTTATTTCACTAGTCCTTTCCCTCCCTCTTCTGGTTTCTTCCCATCTTTGTGCAGCCAAGCCAATCTGTTTTACACATGTCTTGTTACTAACCAATGCAGTCCAAGACAAGGCATCACTCTCTTACCTCTGCTCTCTGACCTCTACTTTAAAGATGTATATCTCTTTCTCAAGGGCTACCCATCTCATTCGCCTTTGTTCTGTGCTAGTGACATCTCTTAAAGTTATACATTTTTCCTTCATTTTCTACAAACCTTTGAATGACCTCTGCACAGTAGGAGGAACAAGTTTTCAACCCTTATAAAACTTTTGGGAAGGGAAAGGACTGGTTTCCTGTCAGAACTCTAACAGAAAGACAGTGATACTATTCAAAGTATTTAACAATCACTACAGCAGAGGCACTGACCAATCAGATTGATGCCTGACTACAATGCTGGAGGCCCGTTCTTCTGCCAGGCCCTATGCCTATCTTTGTGGGATTATGGGAAGTTTAGGGAATTCTTGGGGACACTAAAATCCCCAGGGATGGAGAGGGTATTTGAAGGTGTCAGTAGTTACTTAACAGCCAGTATGGAAACATTTCACTATTTCTATAACACATGTTATGAACATACGAGCTACATATCAGATCTGCCTCCCTCCAAACAGAAACTCTATGTTGATTCCTGTTTCTTGACTTTAAGCCAACTTCCTATTTAAAAAATTGCCCAGACTCAAAGGCCATCAGGAACCCACATGAAAAACTATATTCCCTGTACTTCAACATTATTTTTTAAGTCAACATTATTTACTCCTTATGAATTTAAATCACAAATCATGTTATAGCTCTTCGTATTACAAATTTTCTTTTTCTTACTCGAAGTTTCAAGGTTAATGGCATTTTTCTAATTTATACAATAAACACCTAATGTGTACCTACAGTGTGCGCGGCACTGGGGATATGACAGTGAACACAGAAGACAAATTCCTGCCTGCATGGAGCTGACATTATAACCCAGAGGTTTTAATGCAAAATTTTAAATGTTAGAACTGCATATTGTGAAAAAAAAGCCCCACATATTATGTGCATTTAATTGTACTTACCTGCTTTTTAGTGCCAGGACTTTTGCATGCCAAAATTTTCTTCGCCGAGCATGTCAGTGAAGTGTTTGCATGTTTGCACGTCCAACAGAGAAAGATAAAACAGAAATGCCATGTGCTGTGAAGGCATACAGAGATAAAAAGAACAGCCCCTAACATGGAAATGTTAAAATATTATTTACAAAAGGTAAAGTCCATATAAAATATGGTTAGGTATAAAGTTAGTGATATAAGTTCCAAATGCACACTCTAGTATTCCACAATTCCTAATAGCAAATTTAGGCAAAGGAGAGATCATTGAGCAATAGGCTCAGGAATATTTGTCCATTTCTATCCATTTTGAGGCCTACTTTCTCCTTGAATTTTGAACTTCCTTTGGCAATGAAAGGAATCATATCAGTTTGATTTATCCCAGGTAGATAGTCAAAACTCAGGTTGGAGAATGGGCATTTTGGTTCTACCCTTTCTTTTGCACTCTAAGAGGCAGCACAGAGACAAATGTCCTAGAGTGAAGGAGCTTGGAGGATAAGCACCCCAATAGTTTAGGTTTGGATTTCATGTGCTGTGCCGGTGGATGAGAGGGAATTTATCCCCAAAACAGTGTTTCATTGTTACCACAATCAGCATGTTCTCTTTTCCAAGGAGCCTGTGGGGTGGCTGGCTGTTAAGTGCTAGATTAGGTATCTTATGCACTAAATCGACTAGTTAGATAAATATGGAGTTCTCAGTTTTCAGAGCATGTATATTTAAAAAAATATTTAATGAAAGAAGTCAGCATGAGAGTTGGTATTTCCCCCCAAATACTGAATAGAGTGTAACCACAAGGTCATAAAAATAAACCCATCTGAATCTTCTGCCAGTTTTCCAGAGGTGTGTGGGAGAATGTTAGAAAAACTGGAGAAACAATGAATGTGTTACAGATGGGACAAATATAACAGTTTCTGTAGGTGCTCATGTTGTGCCATCTTTAGTCACTGCAGCTCATCACACCCATCACGATGGATTGCTTTCTAGATGGAAGACAGAATCGTGGGAATTACATTTATAGTGCAAATGCAGTTCCCTCTGTTGATCGGCACTTCCATTACTCTTCAAAAAGTGAACAAAACAAAACAAAAAGCCCACTCTTTCTGGGATACAGTTTAGGAAGTAAATAACAAAGTGTCACTTAAAAAAAAAAAAAAAGAGAAAAAGAAACAACACCCGAAATTAGAGGTTGCATGGAGAAATGGTATATTTTAACAATTTTAAAAGTACATAAACTTTATGTCTATGTTTGTCAAAGAATGTATGGAAAATGTGAACAATTCTATCAACATAAACAATTATCTTTCTATATCACATCTATGAACTTTCTACATCAGAATGGTTCTAAATTCTACATAGTAGTCATAGATGCAAAATAACATTCATGATGGAACTTATTATTTGGATAAATATGTATCTGTTTATTTAAGTAAATGAAGAATTTTACATTGCACTGCTTTGTAAACTATGTTCTAATTCTCATACAACTTGAGTTTATTACAGAACACTGCTTAGTCCTATGGAGGCTCAGCAATAACACAAACTTTCATAGCTCGATGGCTTTTCTCTCTCTGACCAGCTACTTATCATTTAAAGCCAGGCCCAGTGTCCTAGAAGCTCTTGGGAAAATCATCTAACAAGAGCTTAGAACCCCAGGCCCTGGGTGTGGTGCACCTTTCCCTTTTAAAGAAACAAGTGCAGTGTTTCTTATGTTTTTCACACAGTCTGGTATTTAAGGTTGGAAGGCAATTTGTAATAAAGCAGTAAAGATGAGTCTGTGGTTTATTTTTAAAATAAATTAATCTATTTATACATTTATTGTGGTTGAGCACTAAGTTTTCCGTATCACAGAGAGCATCCTTCTCAGGAAATTCTGCTTTTGGCTTCTAAAAAAGAATAAGGTTTACTCAGGAAATGAATGGATGATTTGTTTAATTTGTCTAATATAATATGGCTTTGAGGTTCTTAAATATCTCCTCAGAACTCTGATTACAAAAAAAAAAAAACAAAAAAACTTCCCCACTCCAACGTGACATGTCATCCCATTATTTGGTTTCAGAAACACAAACATGAATTTCTAGGCAGGACCTCAGGGTGCTCCCCTAACACACATATTTTCCAATCTAGACAACAAGAAAATCAATCAATTGATCAAGATTTTCTTCCATGTCATTTGTTTGCTATTGTCAATTTTTGTTAGATGGTCCCTTCTTTTCTTCCACAGTGTTTAAAACCTTGGAAGCTGTATGTGTTAAACATTTGTCAGGCAATGTGGTCTTAATTATACAGTTATTATTTAAACAAAACTTTAATCACTAATGCCAATAGCATGTTATTTACCCATGGTCTAGACACTTGGACCTAAACCATCTTAACATTTCTATACATATAAAGGGAAATGTAAAATTCATAATTATTCGATTTTTTAATATCTTGCTGTGGGACACACATATGTGTCTAGATATGTTATTTTATGTAATCTCTATTCTATCAGTTTTAAGATAATGAATGTGATCTTCCTATCTCCTTCAAATTCTATGCCCAACTTCATGGTAACATACTATTTTGGTTTATGATCAAAAGTTTCCTAACAATTTGGATGCAGATTCATTCAGTAAACTCTCGTAGTCTGACTCTGTAATTGACTAAACTTAAGGATTTTGATTACTTTTATTTCAATTTAATTCAGTTTGACCCAGTTGATAGCCCAGTTTTGTGCTGAATACTTCTCATCCTAAGGAAAACAAAAAATATAGTAAAAATTGTTAATCATGGCATTTTATGGTTCATGTCCCATATTCAGAACTGAAGTTATACAGATAGATAATTTGCCCCATTTCCCTGGCTATAATCAATAGTAACAATTTAAACCTATGGTTTAAACATTTTAAAGAAATAAATTAGTTCCAAAAGGTTGTATCTTTGACTTTTCAGCAGTTGTTATGTTTTAGCAGCTTTTTAAGCTGGGTTCTATTTTTTCTTTTTTCTTCAGTCCTTTCTCATAGGTGCATGTCCTTTTATAGCATTATTTAGAGGTGCAAAGCACAATTAAAATGCTCTTTTACTGATATTATTGAAATAGATTTCAACATGGCTGGTTTGTACTTTTAAGCTAAAACAGACTTAATCATGCTCATGTTGGCTCAGTTTGTCATTGTCATCCACATTAATCTGCAGCAGATATGTGTGTACTGCTGCTGTGCAGAATACAAGATATAGTCCAGTAAACAACTTCAAATGTGATACCGTGGCATTTACTAAAAATAAGAATCACTGTTTAAAACTATCTTTATTTATTTGGGATTATATTTGAGTATTCAAATATTATCCTCATTTGGTTATTCTGTTCGTGCTGGTTCATATGGAGGAGGGTGAGGGGGTGCATAATAAAAAGAATTGTACTTTTTGTTCTTTCAAAATACTGAGAAAATATAGTCCTGTATTAAGAAACATTTTAATATAAAACTGCTAGATAATTAGGAGGGCTATGTGGTAGTAAAGATATTTTAGCTCTTACATTTTTTATCACATTGGGGCTATTTTTTTCTTTTCCACTTTTATTATTAACCTTTTTATAGAAAATTGGCTTACCAAGAATTTATGAATTAATAAGTCTATTATAATGATAAATGATAATTACCATTTAAATCCTGACTCATTTATCAGCTTGTTCACTGCATGTCAGGTGACACAAGACTGTATGATTACTTGTCTGGTGAGTATTTTTCAATGGATTGTTATACTTCCTTGAACTTTAGATCCTCATACCATATTTTTTAAAGTATGATAAAATGCAGTTAAGTAGTTTGACGCAGAAATTACAGACCGTGCTATAAATAACAGAAGAAGTGGCTTCAATATTTTTAGAAGATTGTTCTTAGGTTCCAGTGACAAATGTAGAGTACCCAGTTGGGTCAAATGAAAAGTTCATAGAGAGACAGTTTCAAGGGTTGCAGGATTGGTAATGTTATAGTAGCTAAACTAGTCACCATTCAATGTCAAAGCGGAAAGTTTTGGCTTTCAATACATCAGAAACCTCCAGGATATGAATCAGTAGTCTCTATGCTGTTCCCCACAGAGAGGTGCCTAGTCTTCAAACCATGCACATACTTGCCGACAGTTTAAACAGACACAATGGGATTAGATAGACCTTAGGGAACAGATGTGGGGCTGCTCGAAGTTTTCATTATGAGAATCAAAGCGGCAGAAAATTTTCACGTTTACAGGTTGCATATGGTTTTCACTCACTGGGCGGTAGTCAATCAAGGTATTTTGAAATTGCAAACATTTTGTTAAAATGTAAATTCTTCTTCCCCCCTCACTCTTTCCGACAATGCACAGACTTTTAAAGCATGTGAGTATTCGCTATCTGTTCCACTTCAGCTTCAAATTAAACTTTTTGTGTGAATAGCATAGAACTGAAAAGAAGACATGATTTGGGATCTTTAGGTTGACTTTGTCTCTTCCTCAAAGCCTCCTATAACAAAAAGGAATGTCTAGTAATATTAGAAATTGTGTGTTCACCAAATAAGGATGTATTAAATTGAAGTCTGTAATTTCTGTGCTAAAGATCAGAACTCTCTTAAAACACACAATTTTACAAGCCCGGCAATCAAGCTAGACATTGAGAATCTTCCTTCCCGTCATTGTCTTCACTTTAAATGCCTTCTTGCTAGGATTCTCTTTAATCTATTCTATGATAGAAAGCCTTCCGTAAAAGATGAGTTGAGTGTACCTGCTCTCCGACTGCAAAATCATTAGAACCATGCATTTTGGGAAAAAAAAAAAACGATTAAAGCACAATAATATAAAGCAGGGGTTCTTAAATTTTTCTGTGCCTCTGAATTACCTGGAGAGCTCATTAAATCATACTGGGCCCTACCCCTAGAGATCCTGATATAGTAGCTCTGGGGGAGGCCTTGAAAATTTGCATTTTTAAGAAAGTCCCAGGTGTATTAGTTTCCTATTGCTGCTATAACAAATCACCACAAATGTAGTGACTTACAAAGCATGAATTTATTATCTTACAGCTTTGTAGGTCAGAAGTCTGAAATAAGGTCTAAAAGAGCTAAGATCAAGGTGATGCCTTTTGGAGGGTTTACAGAGGAGTTCATTGTCCTGCAATTTTCAGCTTCTAGAAGTCATCTTTATTCCTTTATGGTCCCTTCTCCTGATTCGGAGACAAAAGTGCTTCCAGCAGTGGCTTCTTTTCTCCTCCCTGGCCTTAGTTCCTGTCCTTACATCTCTCTCTGACTGGAACTCTGCTGCCTCCCTCTTACAAGGATCATGTGATGACATTGGACCCACTTGCATAATTCAGGAAAATGTCCTCATTTCAAGATTGTTGACCTAGTTACACCTTCAAAGTTCCTATGACCATGTAAAGTAACATATTTACAGGTTCTGAAGATTAGGACATTTTGAGGGGACCATTATTCAGCCTCCAATACCAGATGATACTAATACTGTCACACTTCATGAACCACTGATATAAATGATGGAAAAACTAACCAGCAATAGCCACGGTTATCCATTTTATTACAAAATATACCGAGAATGACCAAATCAGTTTGGGCTAAATTTTACTATTCAATAATGGTTGTACTGAATTGGTGTAAGCTATTATTGTTCTCAATCTTTGATCCTTAAAATCAACTAGGGAGTTGAAAACAAAAACAAACCAAAACCCTTTTGAAGCCCAGGCCAATCCCACACCAATTAATTCAGAATCATTGTGGATGTGAATCATTCATCAACGTTGTTTAAACCTCCACCATTGATTCATATACCTTCAATATTGGGAACTACTGAATTATGTACATAGAGGGCAACAAGTTGAAAGGCCCCAGACACATGATTACAAAGATAATTGTAATTGTTGTGAAGTATATGTGGAATAAGAGTTCAAGAAACCAATTTTTTAAAGCAAAATAATAGCTAACTATACAGCACTATGGGTAAACATTCTCATACTTTATGTTCTTTGAGATCTACACTTAGCCTGTGGTTAACTCATCTATAAGTACAGCAGGTAGGATTAGTTTTAGTTTTATTTATTAAAGATGAGAAAAATGAAGTCCAAGGAGGTGCATTGCACGGTTAATAAATCACTTAATTCAAATTTCATCTCAAGTCATTTGCCTCCAAAGTCTCTTTTTTACAATGCTATACTGCTATAAAAAGTCCAAAAAATTATTTTAGCTGTTGAAAACTCAAATAGCATCAGGCACAAAATGAATCAAGTGTGATGTGTATATGACAATAGAAAGTGGTGGGGAAAGTAGAGAGTCAGAGGACACATGCCATGCTTAAAAGCAGTTCAACTTGTGTTGTTTTTAAACTACCAAGGCCAAACAAAACACATATTCAAGCCAGATTCAGACCACCTGGCTGCCAGTTTGCTACTTCTGAAATACACTGTTTTCCACTTAAATGTCAGTTTCCCAGTGCTTTACTCTTCAGTGCTTTATTAATGTTTTCCACATATAGCCTTAAGCCTTTGGGGTATAATTGACAGTAATTGCCTCCTTGAATCGCTCCTTCTTCCTTTCTCTTCCTAAATTCCCAGACTTGGCACACATGCATGTAGTGTCATTGGAACGGTTTGTCAGCAATCCAGCAGCAGCCCATCACAGCAATGCCACCAGGAAATGTGGATTTCTATGACTGAGTTCACTTTTTAAAACTAGAAGCTCATGGAGTATTTTATTGTTTGCCAGGCCTCAAACTAAGACCAGACCTAATACGGATTGCTTCTTTCCACTATACATATTTACTCAACGAATTTAGTATGCATGACTACAATTTTTTTTTATACCTATTATAGCAATAGTGGGCCCTTTAGTACAACTAAATGAAGCTTAAAATACTATTACCTGAAAGCCAAGTGTTACAAAGGTAGAACTTAAAGGCAGCCCTGACTTTCCTTGTGTGGTGTGGAAATCAGCCTTAGTTGTTTGTAGTTACAATATGCCCTGGAATGGCAGGATAACAGGACTTAACACATCTGCCTACAGACTTAGTCAAATGCCCAGAAATAAAAGCAGGCTTACAGTGTCAGCAATAAGGATATTTCTCTAATTGTTCATAGATTTATGCTTATATATTATATTATTAAGGCAATATGTAATGTTTGCTTTCAACATGCCGAGTACAGTGCTGTTTCTGATTCCATCCCTCTCCCCTTTCTAAAAATGTGCATGGGTTTGGCCGACAAGGAAGAAAATAAACAAACATTTCAAATCAAATCAGAAAAAAAAAAACCTGTAGCAAGAGGCTTTGCCTGTAGTGGTAGGAGTTTTAAATGTAGTGGCATAAAACTCTTATCTTCCCATTCTCCACAGAGGAGGGATGTCTGCAGCATTCTAGCTATGAGAAATAAGTCAAAACTTAGCTTTATAAAGGTTATAAAAGCAAACAAGTTGTAACACAAGAAGAGTGCAAAAGGAAACATTTAGAGGTCTTGTGTTGCCAAGGCAAGAGGTCTTATGTTGCCAGGAACTCTTTCTGGAGGTCACTTTTGGCCTTCTGTGAATCCATCATTTGCATTTCCCAAGATCAGTCTTCCCTTATGCCAGTGCGCAATGCTATGAAGGATGAAGGCTTTAGGGTTTCCCAGTTCTCAACACCATCACACAGTCTTCCATGTCTAGGTGCTGTGGTTTCCCCTGTGATTCGTTCTCACTGTGCTTATAAAACTTTTGCTTATTGTCCCTCAACATGCTCTGTTGATTTTAAACAATTTACCTTCTGTCCAGTCTCCTATTTCACGAATCAGTTAGGTTCCATCCTTTTTCTCTTCTTTCCTTTCCTTCTTATCATCCTCCCGGGGTTTAAATGCCGTACTCTCAACTTTGTCCAGACTCTACACATCTTTCGTGAAGACATTGATCTGACTTCTTTCTGGAGTCCCACAACACTAAAATCTGCAACTCAGAACGTATTTTGAAACTGGTTTCAGATTTATATTGGTTAGCCCCCGGCAATTAACAATCAGGGAGCGTTTCTTTTTCTCTTTCTTCACAGGTACTCTTTCCATGTAGTATGGCACAGAGTGTATCAGAGCTGCTCATGTATATTATTACATAATCCTATTGTAATTTTGCCATAGGTATGTGTGTGTGTGTGTGTGTGTGTGTATATATGTGTGTGTGTGTATATATTTATATGTGTGTGTGTATATATATACAGAAATAATGATTTAGCTATATATACACACACACACGTACATATAAATATATACACACACACATATATACACACACACATACATATAAATATATACACACACACACATATATATATATATACACACACATATATATACAGGCTGAGACTTCTCAATTATGTACATGTAACTCAGTGTTCTACCGTCAAGATTACAACTTCCCCATTTCTGTGTACATTTATCCCTAGAGTTCTTACCCTTCCTCCTAATGTATAAACCTCTAAATGTCCTCCTTTCTCTAGGATAGAAAATGGTTAATTCCCTAACCCTGCCATTTTACTATCTTATCTTTAAGTGCCTTGGAGTTCACTTCAGAATGATTTCAGATTCACTCATAATTCTCATCTCCTTTAACTTAGCTTCTACCATGCTGCCAGAGTTAACTTTCTAAAAGACAAAGCAAGTCGCACCATCTCCCTAATTATTGAACACCCTTTCAACTCTCCAATGCTTCAGAGACACAGAACTTCTCGCAGTCCCCATGACAGGTTCTTTCATACCTCTGGATTTTTACACATTGTTAATCTGACTCTGGAGTCAGTCCTTGAAAGCACCCAGCAGAGATCAGCTTTCTGTCCTCTGTGTTATTTGGTACCTTAACATATTTCACATTTAGCACTGATTGAAACTGCATTAAGATCATTTAGGTGTGTATCCATCTACTATGCTATACTGTCAGCATTTCACAATAGAGAAGGCTACACTTAACCAAAATCAAAAGCCAGTGGAATGGAACTTTTCTCTACAGATTGGAAGCAGAAATAATGATTTAGCTAGCGGAGAAGATGCAAAAAAATCTGATATCCATGAATATCCTGTAAAAATATGATATTAAAATAGACAAGAAATGGAACTACTTTATTTGGCTGATGTCAGGAATGTGAGAAAAAATTGGAAAACAAATGGAGTTTTGAGAATGATGAAGACTAAGGATTTTGCTGCTAAATGGAAACAGTCAGAACTCTTGGCTCAAAATAGCAGCCAGGCCTCATTAGAGAAGTTTAGACCCTGCCAATGAGGGCTGGATGGTAGCCTGCTTCCCTGAAAACTATTTGCCTATTTAGGAGATTTAGGCCCAGTATACCCAAGATCTGAAAATACTAGTTCAAAAAAAAAGTATAACTTTTTCCTCAAAACAATCAAAAGTTCTACGGGGCTATCCAGAAAGTAAGCACAGGATGAAATATGGGTGGCAGTAATGATTGGAAGGGACAGATGTCATAAGACACATGTATTTACTCTATGCATATTGACTGAGTATCCACATCGTGCCAGATCCTGTGGAAGGCAAAGGGGATACGTTTACAAAGATGTCTTCGATTGTGACCCTTCTTTCGACGAACTCTCAGATTTGTAGAAAAAAATACATTCAAACAACTGGTTTCCATACTGTGGAATATATGAATAAGTTAGAAAGGTAGCCAAAAAAGAGGAACAAGGACAACTGGCCCAGGAGCAGGCATTTGCTGAGATGGGAGTGTGGTGTGGAGGCAGCATGTTAACAGAAGGTTTTACAAAAAAAGCCATGAGCTGGAACCAGGAGGTGAGTTGAAAAAAAAAAAAATGCAGTGGTTAATGATGCCCTCAAATTTTAATAGAAATCATAATTAAATGCTTGCTTTTTCACTTTTTAAAATATTCTCAAAATTTTCTCCAGTTTGCAGGCTCTAAATTTAGTTAATTTAAATTAAAAAGAGTCTTCAAGTAAATCAAGTGTAAACCATGTGTAGAAGGAAAAAGTCTCTTGAATTATGTAACATATTTACACATGGTTAATTTTTCCATTGAAAAAATGCTGTCTGCTTCACTCTTACTCTCTTTGTCTCGGAGTGGAGATGTTACAAGAGATGGTTAATTTTAATTTTTCAGTATCTACTTGTATTTGTGAGTGACACAGCAACAAGTACTGCCAGATTCAGTACTTCCCTGAGAAAATATCCATAGTGAGTTTCCTGAATTTATTAAGAATTAGAAACTGGTGGAGCACATGCCTAGCTAACAAATAGTTTGTGCATCTGTGTTAATTCATACATTCATTCATTCATGAATTTCCATTTAATGCAACGGTACTCTGACTGTAAAGAGTTAATAACTAAAGCGATTTATGTCTGAACTAGTGGAGATATTTAAAATTTAGTTCAACAAATACTGGTTGGTGATGATGATGACTTGTGCTCTCCCAGTTGCTGAATCAATTCTGTAAACTACAGATTTTTAATTTCCAGGGCTGTGAATCTGGCATGTTTTATCAACAATCATATAGAAAATCTAAAGTACCAAGAGAAAAAAAATTATTCCGTTACATTTGTTCATTTATCTAGAACTTATTACCATAGCATATGACATGTTAACTCACTTGTAGAATAAATATGATGGTGAGAGAAAGAAAATTAACATACGTGGAAGACTGCCCTATTAAAGGAGGAAACGTTGATGGTTACTGGATAAGCATTCCTTTTCTACCTGGGGAAGCCTAGTCCCCATTGATGTAAGACCTGGGATCACAAAGATGAAGGCTTAGGAAGGAATATGGATTTTCTAGTTGAAAAAATTATAGAGCAGCAAATGGACAAATGTCGGCAAAGGAAACTTACTGCTCGTAACATTTATGCTTTTGCTTTTTCTGTATCAGAACGGCCATAGGTTTAACAGCTCATAAACCGAAGCTAACTTTCTGAATGATCATTTAATTCTTGAAAAGTAACCATAAACTAAAGAGGAAAAAATACTGGTATATTAATCCTGGCAGCAAGCAGCAATTCTTGGCCCAAAAGCTTAATGGGGCTGAGCTGAATGGGACATAACAAGATGGCTATCCTAACGAAATACAGTCTGTGTCCTCCGATGGATGAGGAATGTTCTTTCCCCATTCTCATTTGAACACAGGAGAACATAAAGTGCCAGTTAAACTAAGTAATGTTGCATAACTAAATTACAGGGGTTTTGTTCAGTTCTCCAGTAGAGTATAAAACTCTTCAAACTGGAAGAATGTTTTAATCAAGGGTCTGAAAGAGCAGTCCCTCATAGTTCTGCAATATCTGAGTTCATAGAAATATTTTCTTTAGAATCCTCACCTCTGTAAAACTGCATTAACAAAAGCTATACACATATGAAAGTTATATAAAGAAAGTGGGCATATATTGGGCTTTTTGAGGTGAACTTTTAACTTTATTAAATAGCTTTGAAAGAAATGTGGAAAGAAATTAATTTGCAATTAGGTTTTAAGCAATTGCTTTTAAATTTTGCAAATGCAGATATTTAATTTTGCTACCTGACTGACATAACACTTGTTTTTTGAATAGGGTGAAACAATTTATATGATGTATGATACAGCTTTGGAAAGCTTTTATTTGTTTTATTGGGTAATTTGTATTCGGTATGGGGGAGGTGATCCAAAGCTTTGCATTTAGTGATTGCAGAGGAGGCCCAAGCACACAAAATATTCTGCACTTTATTTCACTGGGGTGAATCCACCATGACCCGGAAGGCTCACCTATAGATAAGATGGTTTGGCCTCAATAACACTTTGAATCTTTACACTCTCTGGGGTTTTGCATACTCCTTTAGACACAGGTCTTTGTCATTAATGAGAGTCACATGAGTGGATCCCTGAATGACACTTTGGAGAATGGTGGGACAAGTTTTTAACAAGCTAACCCTTCTGGCTATAACATAAAAGGGAACTCTGTGTTTAAGATAGTGTGGGAATAAAAGACAGAGGTAATTTGCACTGCTGAAGAAATAATTATTAGTTCCACATTGCTTTCCATGTGGTAGGTGGAGGAGAGGGGAAAGAATGTGTTCATGTCTAGGAAATCGCTGTTTATTTTTCTTGCTGATAATCTGTAAGATTAGGGATACCCTTCTAAAATTTCAGAGATTGCCCCAGCTGATTCTATGATGGTGCTTTAGAAAGAAATGTCAACAAATTTTTCTCTTGCTCATAATGACTGCCTATTTTAGAATAACTTTGATGCTATTGTACAGATAAATTCTCTGGATCTATATCTTACCAAAGACTCCCTCCCTACAAATGGGAGAGAGTATGAAGTGGATATGGTGCAAGGGCAGGAGTAGGAATTCAAGGGACAAAAATCTCCATTTTGCCTAAAAAAATACCATGTTATTTTACGCTATGTGACAGCTCCCTGGGTCTTCATATATTTAAAACCTTAGGTTCTGAGTTTAAATTATCCTTCCAGTGTCACATAATTAGAAGCCAACTGGGGCTGAATGATGCCCTTCTGAAGTTAAATTATCAATGTACCTTCCATTACCCTATACTGCCTCTTACATTGCCACACACTCTTCTAAGTAGTATTTATTTTTGTAATAACTAAGATAAAATTTAACTTTATTGTAAATGAACTACACATTCATCAAATTGAAAGTGTACAAAAATAGTATTTTAGGTATTTTAGATGAGAATACCAAGATTTGACATTAATATTTATAATGATGTTTATTGATACTTTGAAAGAGAAATATGGCTGGCTAACCAAACTGATAAAAAAAATCTTAAACCTCACAATTTCTCAAATAAATACAACTGAAAACCGAAAGTTGCAGTATTTTCCTTTATCTTTAATTTATCCCTTATCATCCTTACAAGCGTATTCAGAGGAGTGACTTCTTGCCTAATCCCTAGATGAAAAGGGCAGACCAGAAGCTATTGGTTGGAAGGAAAAAAGGCTAGAGGTTACCGCAAACACTCTGTTTGCTTGGCTGCCACTCAGATATTGGCAAATGATTAAAGCTTGATCTTTCTCTTGGCAGCCTTTTTGGGTGCTTCAGGAGCCTGTATTGAGGTTGGGCTTCTCTCTCCTACAAAACCATGGCCTGCAGGAATGCATCTCTCTGAGTGTGAGGGGCTCCTCCTTCCAATAATATTTCCTTGCCTCCAGGTTCCCTCTGGTGAAGTCTGTACACCTCCCCAGCATGCCTGACCTAAAGCATCTCGTGGCACTTCTGTCTCATGATTCTTCTTTAGTTTCCATAACAAACTCAGACAACACTGCTCACTCCCATTAGTACCCAGCTAATTCCTCAAACTGGACATTTCTCAAGAGTAAATCAGATTCCAGTCCACTTGATCCTCCAACAGAAAGAGACACAACTCAGGATTTCCCATTTGCACAGAGAAGGTTACTTCATAAGATTTGAAAGGAGAAGCAGGTACTCCAACTCTACCTCACTTAGAAGATGAGTTTGGTACACAGAAAACTAGCAGCACCCTCCCAAAATAAAAATCTATTTACAACCCTTTCTCCATCTGCTCTCTCAGCATTTTTTTTTTTTTTTTTTTTTTAGATAATCTATGTTGGTAAGAGATTTAGGAATCATCTAGCCAGGTCTTGGCAACCTACTTTTTGTAAATCCGGCAAAATGATCTGACTTATATCTCACTGACATTTATTATTTTAAAGCATTGAGCTAAATTTTCCTTTTAATATCTTGTTACAGATGTAATACTCTCTTGTTTTGAGAGTATGGTAAAATGTCCTTCTCAAAAATTGTTGACATGAATTTAAATGGAAAAACCTTCTGGCAATGTGAATTATGAATTTTCTAATGGCTATATTCCTTGATTTAAAAATTTTATTTCTGAAAATCTAGTCTAAGTATATAATCCTGAATGCAAAAAAAAAAACCTATACATAAAAGCTATCCTCAAAAATATATCAAAAACAACCTAGATAGAAACAGCATGTAAGTGATTAAGTAAAGTAATAGAAACCCAGGTAATGAAATATTATACAAGTAGGAAAATGTTTATGAAGTTTATACAATAATAAGGAAAAGCAATGATAATTCAGCAAAAAATGTAAAAGTTAGGCTTTAAATTTTTACCTGTAGTATAAAAATAATCATGTTAAAATGTTTTTTAAAAGAATCCCTCAAATATATTTGCATACATTTGTTAAAGTTCAGGAATGTACGAAAGTATTAACAGTGATTATCAATGAATGTTTTGATGTTAGGAAAGGTTTTCCTCTCCTTATTACTAAGTATTTTAAAATTTTCCTACATTAAGCATATATTTCTTTTAAAATGCTGCAAATAATAGTTAAAAAATAAATGCAAAGCATTAAAATTGAAAATAATAACCATGACACATTTTATCCTTGGGAGACATAATCTAAAATGCTTATTCCTTTCTCTTTTTCCACATCAGGTGATTCTAAATCTTGTAGACTTTGCATCCAAAATGTCTTTAACCTCATTTTCTCTTTTCCAGGGCTTTAGCACTACTCTTACATATCGTCTTACTTCCTCTTACTCTTAACACCACAACCATTGTACCAGATTCCTAACCAGCCTCCCTGATTTCCAGATGTTTCTCTGACCTTGGTTCAAATCCTTTCTAGCTTTATGAGTTTCAGGCATATTACTTATCATAGATAAGCATCAGTTTAACTCTTTATAAAAATGTACTTTGGGCCATGTGTGGTGGCTCACGCTTGTAATCCCAGAACTTTGAGAGGCCAAGACAGGCAGATCACCTGAGGTCAGGAGTTCGAGACCAGCCTGGCCAACATAGTGAAACCCCGTCTCTACTAAAAATACAAAACTTAGTCGGGCATGGTGGTGCGTGCCTATAATCCCAGCTACTTTGGAGGCTGAGGCAGGAGAATCGCTTGAACCTGGGAGGCAGAGGTTGCAGTGAATCGAGATCATGCCACTGCACTCCAGCATGAGTGACAGAGCAAGACTCTATCTCAAAAAAAATATATATATACACACATATATATATAATATATGTAATTCTACAGTTCTCTAAAGAGTATATAAAAAAAGGTTATATACCTCTTTCAGTGTTTGGCCAATAGTGGCTATTCAATAAAGGCAGCTCTCATTATTATAATTTCAACTATGTTATTTTTCTGTACCTTTAATGTTGCTATGTTGTACACTTTAAAATACAGAATTTTGATACAGTCATTTAAGATCCTCCGAAATATGATATCAAGTACCTCTTCCACTTTATTTCACAAAATTGAACCCTCAGCTTCAAGCAAAGTGGACGACTTTCTGCTGCCTGGCCATACTCTTTTGTCCCTCCATGTTGGTGCCAAAACTTGGCTTATTCCCGTAACTCCATTGATCCCTTTACCCTCTATTCCTCCCTGTCATGTTCCAACTTTCTGAAATGTCGTATCTTATCTGAAACCTTTCTGAACCCCGAAACCAAATTAGATTACTAATTTCTCTGAACCTTCATAATATTTTTCAATATCCTTAGGATATATAACATTCCATTCATCATCCTGGTTGGATAACTCTGATCGTCAGGGCTTAGCTTGAAAAGCAATGTCCTCAAAGAGGCTTTGTCTGCCCAACCAAACTAAAGTAGGCTGTAGGCCACTATCATATTTTCCAGTATTTTTAGTTACTCAGTTTGTCTCCCTTCTTTTTTCCTACCACTTTGCCAGTAGATTTTTTACTTCTCAAAAACAAAACTGTTTTCATTAGCAGTCCCTAGTACTGTATCTTTCAAACAATAATTGTTCAATAACTGTATGAAATGGAATTGTCAAAAATGAAATCTGTATCATCTAAAGTTGGTAAGAAAGCTTCTAATTTGAAAATTGTTACTAAAATCATAAGTTATCCTCTCCACATCAACATACACATTCAGCATTCACACACTCACATTTATTCACACACATTTGCACACATGCTGTTCATAGACATTTACACACACCATTCACGCATTCATTTATACATATACATCGTTCACACATTCACAGGCACCACTTGCCCACACACCCCATTCACACACTCACACTAATTCACATACACATTCATTCACACAAACACACTCCTCTGGGTTCTTGGTCTCTGCCATAGTTTACATAATGTTCAGTGAGCAGGTATGGCAGGCACCAATTATAGGAAACTGGAAATGCTCTACCTGGAACTCTCAGTGGAAGCCATGATCTGTTGTATTTGGAATATACGGAAAAGACCATGGAAAGAAAGGGAGAAAAAAATGGTGATGTGAATGTTAAGTATAAACCTTTGGGAACAATAACACATTCAGTATAGCTCACTTGATAGTACAGTTTAGTAAAGTCTGACAGAGAATCCAAACCAATGCAAAGTTAGAAAAAAATAGAAATTTAAAATATGAAGAAGAGCAATTATGCAGAATCTATGAAACTATAGCCTTCTTCAGCAAGAATTTTGTTGTTCGCTTGAGACTTCTAGGAAACATAGTTTGCGTTTTTAAAAATATTTTCTTAGGGAAAAATAATATAAAAAGAAAATAGAGTAACAATTTTAATAAAAATATAAACCATAAAATAGATAGCTATGTACTGTGTTTTAAAAGTTAATCAATACTAAATTCGAAAGCATAAAAAATAAGCTGTCCCCCAATTACAGAATTCCACACTCAAATTGCTTCAAAAATACTTCTGAGTAAATAAAGATGCTTGTTCCTTCCAGGATCCTCACTGCAGCCCCTCAGCTTTTATCAGAAAACTTGAACACCTATTAACTCTTCTCTTCCTCTATCTTCACCCTCTGATACTCTTTAGATTTTTTTCCCTTCAGCATTTAAACACATCCAGTGTTTCCCACTATAATCAAAAGCCCTCCTCCAACACATTTATCTCCTATCTTCTAATTTTTCTCTCCCCTCGTAAATTATGGCAAAATTTTACAAAGTTGGTTACACATGCTTCCACCATTGTTCTCACCTCTTACCACCATGCCCTCTTTAACTTGAAATATGTTAATTTTGTAATATTTCTACAATGACCTCTGTGGTAGGTTGAATAATACCCCCTCTCCAAATGCCCATGTTCTAATTCTGAGATTCTGTTAATATGTTACCTTAAATGGCAAGAGGGACTTTGCAAATATGATTAAATTTAATGATCTTAAGATGGGAGGGATAGTCTGGATTATGCAGGTGGGTCAAATGATGTAATCACATGTGGCCTTAAAATAGAGAGGCAGAGGGAAAAGCTGCTACAGGAGAGTAGCAGGAGATATGACATAAGAAAGAGGTTGGGGCCAGGTGCTGTGGCTTACAGTAACCCCAGCACTTTGGGAGGCCAAGGGGGGAGTATCGCTTGAGCCCAGGAGTTCAAGCCAAGCTTGGGCAACATAATCAGACCTCATCTCTGAAAAAAAAAAAAAAAAAATTAGCCAAGCAGGGTGGAGCACACCAGTTTTCCCAGCTACTTGGGAGGCTGAGATAGAAGGACTGCTTGAGCCCAGGAGGTTGAAGCTGCAGTGAGCCATGATCATGCCACTTCATTTCAGCCTGGGCAACAGAGCGGGACCCTGTCTCAGGAAAAAAAAAAAAAAAAAAAAGGTCAGGAGCCAAAATTTGAGGAAGATCAGGAGCCAAAAATTGCAGCCAATCTTTCGAAGCTAGAAAAGGCAAATAAATGAAGAAATGACAGGCGTGCTAAAATCTCAGAATTTACCACTATGGAATTCATCCATGTATTTCAAAACCACTTATACCCCAAAAGTTATTAAAATAAAAAAATATATATTTTTAAAGCTAGTAAAGGCAAAGAAACAGATTCTCCCCTAGAGACTTCAGAAGGAATCAGCCCTGCCAACACCTTTACTTCAATCCAGTAAAGCTGATTCCAGACTTCTGGTCTCCAGAACTGTAAGGAATAAATTTGTGTTGTTTTAAGCCACCAAATATGTGCTAATTTATTACAGCAGCAATAGGAAGATGATACAGCCCCATGTACTAAGTCAAATGGAGGACAACTCCTAGCTCCTAGTCTTCCTCTTACTTCTCACCAGCAACCTCTTAGCTCTTTAAATACCACTAGACTTTTTATTAGATCTTCGGCTGATTCTTCTCAGACTCCTTTGCTTACTCCTCCCTTTCTACCAAAATAGTAAATGTTAGAGTTTCTTGAGACTCAGTCTATTTTTTTTTTCTTTTTCCAAGTCTTATATCTCCTCAGGAAAACAGCACTAGTGAGTGATTTGGCAACCTATAGAGAACTTCAATCTTTGGTCACAGCCTTAAGAGCTCTTGGTTTCATAGTCCCATGAGCCCTCTTTAAAATGGCCTGAAGACTCCAACTAAAACCACACCATTTTGCACTCTCTAAGCAATCATATCTACTCTGAAATCTCTTGAAAGCCATATCCCAAGCCCATCTGCTTGGTTACAAGTATATACACCTGCTTACTTTAGTTCCCTACTCAATTATCACACAGACATCTCAAATTTCACGTATCTACAACTGAACACATTCCTTTCCTTCAAGCTTGTTTTACTTCCAGTATTAACAATCTCAATAAAAGGTACCACCAGGTTTTCTAATCGAAAACTGGGATTTATTAAATATGTCCCCTTTCCTCCCCTACCATATACAATCAATCACCAAGTCTGATCAAGTCTGCCACCTAAATGCCTATTATGGCCAATATCAATGAAACTAATCTAGTTCAAATCACAATCTCAGATATGACTAAATGAATGCAGTGGTCTTATGACATACCCACCCCCAACAGTGCACAATGTAGCAACACTAATTCAATTATGTTCAACCCCCCACATACACAGCCATTCCCCCACATAATAGGCACAGTGATATTTAAACACACACACAGACACACACACAAATCCTATATTACCACGGACTTGCTTAACACTCTTTGCTCTTTGGAAATAATGTGATTCAGGAAATGTTTCCTTTAGACTTTGGTCCCTGCCTCATTCTTTGGTTTCATTTCTCACTATTCTATGCATTTCTCTTAAATCACCTTCATGGTCCCCTTCTTTTAGATCATTGTACTTTTCATTTTCTTTTTTCACAATTCAGGATCATGGAACTCTGAAAGTCTCTTTTGTGTAGAATTCTTTCCCCACCATCCCCTTGTTTTGCCCGTCTTATTACCTAACTAGGTCCTATTCATGCTTCGTTCTCCTCTAAAATGTCAGGGACGCATTCTCTGATATCTTCTCCAAAACTAGTTTAGAGTTTCCTGCTATGTGCTTCCATATTAAACTACACTTTGACTTCAAAATGCATAGTGTATTTAAATATACTTAAGAAACATTGTCTTCTCCCAGTAGATATTTTTTCCTTTTTAAGCAGCTTTATAAAAGTATAAATGAGGTACAATAAATTGCCATATTAAAAGTATAAAATTTCTTAAGTTTTCACATATATGGATACAGCCATGAAACCATCATAACAATAAAGATAGTGAACACATTTATAACCCCAAAGTTTCCTCTTGCCCCTTTGTTCTAACAAAGTCATACCGTATTTGTCTTGTTCCTAATGTTCCTGGCACACAGTGGCACTCAAAATATATTTGATAAATGAATTAAATGGCAAAATTTTTCATCAAAGGATTATAAGCACCAAAAGCAATGTGTCTTTGTTTTTGCAACTTTTGTAAAATAATGCAAACCTATGCATCACTGAAGATTATGCTTTATGAGAACGATAAATTTTATTTTAATAAATACAAGCAGAAAAAATCAGAGATTAAACGGATTTATAAAATATGACTCTGAACACATATATTTACGTAGATTTATTTATGTGTAGCTAGAAATGATAGTGGACACTGACACAAAAACTAGCAATGGAGAAATTGTAGGTGATTTTAATTTTCTTCTCTGTGCTTCTCTGAAACTTTTAAAGACCATGTGTCATAATATGTTGAATGGGACCTTTCTTGCATTTTAAAATTTTGGCTAAAGCTCCATGCTGTGGACAACAAGTAGTAACTATTTCCACATTCTAATCAAAACAGCCAAAAAGCTGTCAAAGTCCCCTCTCTTGAGTTTGCTAAGAGGTAGCCAAATTGGTCTTTTTGCTGTCATACTCAACATTCTATCCAGTGTACAAAAGCTAACATCCTAATTTTGTTGAAGGGGAAAGTTGGCAGAAAGTGAGCCATTCTAGTTTGTTTTCCACCCCATCCCGTATCTGAAAGAAAGGCAAAGGATGCCATTCCTTTAAGTGATTATTATACTCCAAAAAGAACTACTTTTAGAGATTAAGGATGGCATAAGAACTGGCATTATTAACCCTGGCTGGATGCTTGCTGAGCTGCATTCATGCACAGGCTCACACATATTGCCAACTGAGTGGAGTATGGTAAGAAAAGTCTTAGGAACTTCAGCCTGTATCCTTTGGAATTTTAGAGTTACTGTCTTGCAATTTTTTTCAAGGCAGAAGTTTGACCACAGAGAGGGCAGCAATAGTCAGCCCACCTTCAGAAAAGATACACTAGTTTCCTATGTGGGAAGTGGATACTACTAAGGGAAGAGACCACCCCTCACGTTGTCTTATGCCCAATTTCTGCCTCCAAAGAGAGAAAAAGTAAAAACTAAAAGGCAGAAATGAAATCCACAGACAGACAGCCTGGCGCCGCACCCTGGGCCTGATAGTTAAAGATTGACCCCTGACCTAATCAGTTATGTTATCTATAGATTACAGACATTGTATAGAAATGGACTGTGAAAATCCCTATCCTGTTTTGTTCCAATCTAATTACCAGTGCATGCAGCCCCCAGTCACGTAAACCCCGCTTGCTCAATCATGACCTTCTCACACTCTTGGCTCTTGAGACAGGAGTCTTGCCAATACCCCCGGCCGAATAAACCCCTTCCTTCTTTAACTCGGTGTCTGAGGAGTTTTGTCTGTGGCTTGTCCTGCTACACAACAAAAAGTGGCAAGCTCAAGCATCTCCATGTGGCTTTCTTGGACTAAAAGGGCTTTCTGCCATGGCAGGGGAACACTAGCAGTAACGAGTGGTGAGATGAACAAGTGGTGAGATGTGGGCAAGAGCTGAGTTGCTAACTAGAGAATGATGCAATACAGTTGTTCAATGGGGACCCAAAAGAGCCCACCTGTGCTCCATGGACAATTCAGCATTTAGCATGCGAACCCCTCACAGGGTATTGAGGACTAAAAGAGAACAAAATGAGCATCAATTAAACCTGTTTTTTTCCTTTTTACACAATTCCGCACATGACCCCTTCTCCTGCCTTGAACTTGGAAGACTCAGAAGATGATAAATTGAGCATGACTAGGTGGAGATATAGAACACAGTGAGGTAGGCAGTACGGTTCCTTTCTATGGACGGGGCTTAAGGCCCACAGGCCTGGCAGTTCTCCGGTGTCTTTCCATCCCACATGTTCCGCTGTTGAACTCCTCAGGTGGATGGGAGGCAGGACTAGATTGCAGCTCCAAACAGAGCAGCTGCGAAAGTTCGCATTGTGAATTGTAGCTCCAGACTGACTGCAAGAACAAACCAGCAATCCCGAGAGGACCCACAGACCCTCTGAAGGAAGCGGACTGCTCCTGTAGGACCCAGGAGACACCCCAAATACCGTGAGTGCCCCAACTGTAGAAGTGGGAAAGGAAGACCCTCCTCCCCCAAACACACACCTCCACTGGAGAAGTTGAAAGTCTGTTTGTGGGAGAAGTTTCTGACTTTACCTGGAGCTGAGTCAATTTAGAGAGCCAAGTGAAATACAGGGGTAGAGGAAATAGCAGAAAGGCCCTGGGAGCTCACTGTGCCCCCGAGTAGGCCATTCCCGCCTGGCATCCCAGGGATCCAGTGGGAGGGTGACCAGAGGATCAGGGGGTAAGACTCCACAGGGAGAAGGAAATCTCTAGCTGAACTTTGTAACAATTTGAAGAGGGTGAGAAGCCTTCTGGCCAGAACTCCAGGGAGGGTGAAAATCCAGTGTGCGGACTCCACAGGTTGGGGAAGAACCAAGCCCTTTTCTTTCACAGCTGGGAGGCGGGTAGCCCAGGGCAAATTTTCAAGCCCAACATGCCTTCCACCTGGAAACAGACTGGGGGTTGTTGGGGTGTGCATGATGGGGGTGAGACTGGCCCTTCAGTTTGCATGGGAGCTGCGTGAGGCCTGTGACTGCTGGCTTTCCCCCACTTCCCTGACAACCTGCATGACTCAGCAGAGGCAGCCACAATCCTCCTAGGTATACAACTCCAGTGACCTGGGAATCTCACCCCCATCCCCCACAGCAGCTGCAGCAAGACCCGCCCAAGGAGAGTCTGAGCTCAGACATGCATAGCCCTGCCCCTACCTGATGGTTCTTCCCTACCCATCCTGGTAGCTGAAGACAAAAGGCATATAATCTTGGGAGTTCTAGGGCCCAACCCACCAGCAGTCCCTCTCCACACTACTAC
This sequence comes from Nomascus leucogenys, assembly GCF_006542625.1. Classification (NCBI taxonomy): domain Eukaryota; kingdom Metazoa; phylum Chordata; class Mammalia; order Primates; family Hylobatidae; genus Nomascus; species Nomascus leucogenys. Next base: position 64,635,357 of record NC_044393.1, read on the forward strand.
AGCTGATGCTTTCTGGAAAGCATCACCTCCTGGCAGGAGGCCAACCGGCACTAAAATAGACCATTAAGCCACCAAAGCTGAAGACCCCCATGGAGTTCATTGCATTCCCCTCAGCCATCTTCACTGGAACAGGTGCTGGTGTCCACAGCTGAGAGACCCATAGATGGTTCACATCACAGGATTCTGTGTGGACAACTCCCAGTACCAACCCAGACCTGGGCAGACTCGCTGGGTGGCTAGACTCAGAAGACAGACAACAATCACTGCAGTTCAGCTCACAGAAAGCCACATCCAAAGGAAAAGGGGGAGAGCACTACATAAAGGGAACACCCCATGGGACAAAAGAATCTGAACAGCAGCCTTCAGCTCTAAACCTTCGCTCTGATGGGGCCTACCCAAATAAGAAGAAACCAGAAAACCAACCCTGGTAATATGACAAAACAAGGCTCTTTGACACCCCCCAAAAATTACACTAGTTCCCCAGGAATGGATCCAAACCAAGAAGAAATCCCTGATATACCTAAAAAAGAATTAGGGAGGTTAGTTATTAAGTTAATCAGGAAGGGACCAGAGAAAGGTGAAGGCCATTGCAAGGAAATCCAAAAAATGATACAAGAAGTGAAGGGAGAAATATTCAAGGAAATAGATAGCTTAAAAATATCAAAAATTCAGGAAACTTTGGACACACTTTTAGAAAGCCTCAGCAGTAGAACTGAACAAGTAGAAGAAAGAAATTCAGAGCTTGAAGATAAGGTCTTCTAATTAACTCAAACCAACAAATACAAAGAAAAAAGAATAAGAAGATATAAACAAAGTCTCCAAGAAGTCTGGGATTATGTTAAATGACCAAACTTAAGAATAATCCGTGTTTCTGAGGAAGAAGAGAACTCTAAAAGCTTGGAAAACATTCAGGGGAATAATCAAGCAAAACTTCCCTGGCCTTGCTAGACACCTATACATCCAAATGCAAGAAGCACAAAGAATACCTGGAAAATTCATTGCACAAAGATCTTTGCCTAGGCATATTGTCATCAGGTTACCCAAAGTTAAGACAAAGGAAAGAATCTGAAGAGCTATGAGACAGAAGCACCAGGCAATGTATAAAGGAAATCCTATCAGATTAATAACAGATTTCTTAGCAGAAACCCTACAAGCTAGAAGAGATTGGGGCTTTATCTTCTGCCTCCTCAAACAAAACCGTTATCAGCCAAGAATTTTGTATCCAGTGAAACTAAGCATTGTATATGAAGGAAAGATACAGTCATTTTCAGAAAGATGCTGAAAGAATTTGCCATTACCAAGCCACCAGTACAAGAACTGCTGAAAGGAGCTCTAAATCTTTAAACAAATCCTGGAAACACACCAAAACAGAACCTGTTTAAAACATAAATCACACACCTATAAAACAAAAATACATATTAAAAAGGAAAAACAAAACAAAAAACAAAAGTACACAGACAACAAAAAGCACAATGAATGCAACCTCACATTTCAATATTAACATTAAATGTGAATGGCCTAAATGCTCCACTTAAAAGATACAGAATCACACAATGGATAAGAACTCACCAACCAAATATCTGCTGCCTTCAGGAGACCTACCTAACACATAAGGACTCACATAAACTTAAAGTAAAGGGGTGGAAAGAGGCATTTCATGCAAATGGACACCAAAAGTGAGCAGGTATAGCTATTCTTATATCAGACAAAACAAATTTTAAAGCAACAGCAGTCAAAAGAGACAAAGAGGGACATTATATAATGGTAAAAGGCCTTGTCCAACAGGAAACTATCACAATCCTAAACATATACATGCCTAACAATGGAGGGCCCAAATTTGTAAAAACAATTACTAATAGACCTAAGAAATGAGATAGACAGCAACACAATAATAGTGGGGGACTTCAATACTCCACTGACAGCACTAGACAGGTCCTCAAGACAGAAAGTCAACAAAGGAACAATGGATTTAAACTATACCTTGGAACAAATGGACTTAACAGATATATACAGAAAATTTCATCCAACAACTGCAGAATACACATTCTATTCAACAGTGAATGGAATTTTCTCCAAGATAGACCATATAATAGGCCATAAAATGAGCCTCAATACATTTAAGAAAATTGATATTATATCAAGCACTCTCTCAGACCATGGTGCTCCTGAATGAGCATTGGGTCAAAAACAAAATCAAGATGGAAATTAAAACATTCTTCAAACTGAATGTCAATAATGACACAACCTATCAAAACCTCTGGGTTATAGCAAAGGCAGTGCTAAGAGGAAAGTTCATAGCCTTAAGCATCTACATCCAAAAAACTGAAAGAGCACAAACTGACATTCCAAGGTCACACCTCAAGGAACTAGAGAAACAAGAACAAACCAAACCCAAACCCAGCAGAAGAAAAGAAATAACCAAGATCACAGCAGAATTAAATGAAATTTAAAAAAAAACAAAAAAGATAAATAAAACAAAAAACGGTTTTTTGAAAAGATAAATAAAATTGGTAGACCTTAGCAAGATTAACCAAGAAAAGAAGAGAAAAAATGCAAAATTCAAGTGACCTCACTAAGAAACAAAACAGAAGATATTACAACTGACAGCAGTGAAATACAAAAGATCATTCAAGACTACTATGAACACCTTTATGCACATAAACTAGAAAACCTAAAAGAGATGGATGAATTCCTGGAAAAATACAATCCTCATTTTGTATTTATTGATACATTATTGTGCTGTATCTATTTACATACTTTGCCCTTTTATGCTGTCAGGTTTTAGTGTCATTTTTTTCTGTTACTGATAAATTTAAAGGTACTTAAGATTTCTGTTAAATGTGGTTAATATAGCTGTATCAAAAGCTGTTTCATTAATTTTTTAATGCAGTAGTCACATAAGTTCAATTAATAAAGAAGCTTCATCCATTCATGTATTTATTCAATAAACTTAATCATTGGTCAACTCTAGTGCTACATAAAACAAGGAGCCATTCCCCAAGATGCTTATCAGAGAGAAGAGTTTGGCAAGTACCATAAAAGCAACCCAGGTTACATGTAGTAGTTTGTATTAGTCTGCTTGGGCTGCCATAACAAATCCCTCAGACTGAATGGTTTATGTAACAAAAACTGAAATTTATATTCTCACAGTTTTGGAGACTGGAAAACCAAATTCAAGGTGATGGCAGGGTTGGTATCCAGTGAAAGCTCTTCCTTTGTGTGGCAGATACCCACCTCCTCGCTAAGTACTCATAAGGCCTTTCCTAGGGTTATGCATACACAGGGAGAAAAAGAGAGAGAGAGCTCTGATGTCTCTTACAAGGATAATACTCCTATCAGATTAGGGCCCCACCCTTATGAAATAATTTACTTTTTTCCTCTGAATACAGCTGCACTTGGAGTTAGGGGTTTCAACACAGAAATTTGGGGTAGAGGGGAAGCACAGACATTCAGTCCATAACATACGTTGAGTTATTCTATCTTGGAGATGGTAACAAAAATAGGAAATGTACTCATTTATTCATTCAGCGAACATTTATTGAGTGCCTAGTTCACACCAGGCACTATGCTTAATGTTAGTAATAGTAGCTATTTTCCTGGAGGAGATAATAATCAAATGAAGTAAAAGAAGACATAAATCACAATGCAATTTGAATGCTATAATATAACCACCACAAAGACTCTGAACACAAAAGAGGGAACAGATAAATATGTCTGTGGGAGTTGGGAAAGATAACACAGAAAAGCGAACATTTATTTGGGTCTTAAATGTTGGGTAGGATTGTGTAATGCAAAGAAAAAAAACAGTTGTATCATGATCTTGATGATAATGGTTGCTCAGGCAATGTTTGTGTTTGAGTCCTCACTTCTGAGTTGCAGATTTTTCTAAGACTGCTTTCTGAGTGGTGTGTTTGGAGCTTTGGATATACGTCTCACTCTGTCCTCAGCTTCCTCTCACTAAAATTCTGAGAGTAAAAGAATGGAAAGTAAGGGAAATCTGGCTATTGTTCTTGTCTTTCAAAGTTGGTGTTATCTGCAATGCCCTCAAGAAAAACATTTCACTCTCATGTCATTTGGATATTGGTTTCAAGAAAATGCACCTTACACAGTGGTTAGGTTCTAAAGTCAACATAGACATAAAGTGCGCTTATGATGGAAACACACAAATCCTAACCAGCCATATAATTTTGTCTATGTCAAGAAACAATGTTTATCCTCCACTTGAATAACTCCTTCCAAAAAGGGTGAATATCCAGATTTAGATAGCCTAATAAGATTACTTTTGGTCTATTCCAAGATGGCCTAATAGGAACAGCTCCAGCCTGCAGTTCCCAGCATGATTGACACAGAAGATAGGTGATTTCTGCATTTTCAACTGAGGTACCTGGCTTATCTCATTGGGATTGGTTGGACAGTGGGTGCAGCAAGAGGGCTAAACAAATCAGGGTGGGGCGTCACCTCACCGGGGAAGTGCAAGGGGTCAGGGGATTTCCATTTCCTAGCCAAGGGAAGTCGTGACAGACTGTACCTGGAAAAACGGGACATGTCTGCCCAAATACTGCACTTTTCCCACAGTCTTAGCAACTGGCAGACTGGGAGATTCTCTTCTATGCCTTGGTGGAGGGTCCAACACCCACGGAGCCTGCTCACTGCTAGCACAGCAGTCTAAGATTGACCTGTGAGGCTGCAGCCTGGTGGGGGGAGGGGCATCCACCATTGCTAAGGTTTGAGTAGATAAACAAAGCAGCCAGGAAGCTCTAACTGGGCAGAGCCCACCACAGCTCAGCAAGGCCTACTGCCTCTATAGACTCCATCTCTGGGGGCAGGGCATAGCTGAACAGCAATATTTGCTATTCGGCAATATTTGCTGTTCTGCAGCCTCCACTGGTGATACCCAGGCAAACAGGGACTGGAGTGGACCTCCAGCAAACTCCAACAGACTAGCAGCTGAGGGAACAGACTGTTTGAAGGAAAACTAACAAACAGAAAGGAATCACATCAACATCAACAAAAAGAACATCCACACCAAAACCCCATCTTTAGGTCACCAACATCAAAGACCAAGGTAGATAAAACCACAAAGATGGGGAGAAAACAGAGCAGAAAAGCTGAAAATTCTAAAAATCAGAGTGCCTCATCTCCTCCAAAGGATCACTGCTCCTCGCCAGCTATGGAACAAAGCTGGTTGAAGAATGACTTTGACGAGTTGACAGAAGTAGGCTTCAGAAGGTTGGTAATAACAAACTTCTCTGAGCTAAAGGAGCGTGTTCTAACCTATTGTGAGGAAGCTAAAAATATTGAAAAAAGGTTAGACAAATAGCTAACTAGAATAAACAGTGTAGAGAAGACCTTAAATAACCTGATGGAGCTGAAAAACATAGCACAAAAACTTCCTGACACATGCACAAGACTCAAAAGCAAATTCAATCAAGTGGAAGAAAGGATATCAGTGATTGAAGATTAAATTAATGAAATAATGCCAGAAGACATGATTAGAGAAAAAAGAGTAAAAAGAAATGAACAAAGACTCCAAGAGGTATGAGACTATGTGAAAAGACAAAAATCTACGTTTGATTGATATACCTGAAAGTGATGGGGAGAATGGAATCAAGTTGGAAAAGACTCTTCAGGATATTATCCAGGAGAACTTCCCTAACCTAGCATGGCAGGCCAACATTCAAATTCAGGAAATACAGAGAACACCACAAAGATACTCCTCGAGAAGAGCAACCCCAAGACACATAATCATCAGATTCACCAAGGTTGAAATGAAGGAAAAAATGCTGAGGGCAGCCAGAAAGATTGGGTTACCTACAAGGGGAAGCCCATCAAACTAACAGTGAATCTCTCAGCAGAAACCCTACAAGCCAGAAGAGAGTGGGGGCCAATATTCAACATTCTTAAATAAAAGAATTTTGAATCTAGAATTTCATATCCAGCCAAACAAAGCTTCAAAAGAGAAGGAGAAATAAAACCCTTTACAGACAAGCAAATGCAGAGAGATTTTGTCACCACCAGGCCTGCCTTACAAGAGCTCCTGAAGGAAGCACTAAACATGGAAAGGAACAACCAGTACCAGCCACTGCAAAAACATGCCAAATTGTAAAGACCATCGATGCTATGAAGAAACTGCATCAACTAATAAGCAAAATAACCAGCTAACATCATAATGACAGGATCAAATTCACACATAGCAATATTAACCTGAAATGTAAATAGGCTAAATGCCCCAATTAAAAGACACAGACTGGCAAATTGGATAAAGAGTCAAGACCCATCAGTGTGCTGTATTCAGGAGACCCATCTCATGTGCAAAGACACACATAGGCTCAAAATAAAGGGATGGAGGAAGATCTACCAAGCAAATGGAAAGCAAAAAAAAAAAAAAAGCAATGATTGCAATCCTAGTCTCTGATAAAACAGACTTTAAACCAACAAAGATCAAAAGAGACAAGGCCATTACATAATGGTAAAGACATCAATTCAACAAGAAGAGCTAACTATCCTAAATATATATGCACCCAATACAGGAGCACCCAGATTCGTAAAACAAGGCCTTAGAGACCTAAAAAGAGACTTAGACTCCCACACAATAATAATGGGAGACTTTAACACCCCACTGTCAATATTAGACAGTTCAATGAGACAGAAGGTTAACAAGGATATCTAGGACTTGAACTCAGCTCTGCACCAAGTGGAAAAAACAGATATCTACAGAATTCTCCACCCCAAATCAAAAGAATATACATTCTTCTCAGCACCACATCTCACTTATTCTAAAATTAACCATGTAATTGGAAGTAAAGCACTCCTCAGCAAATGTAAAAGAACAGAAATCACAACAAACTCTCTCTCAGACCGCAGTGCCATCAAATTAGAACTCAGGATTAAGAAACTCACTCAAAACCACACAACTACATGGAAACTGAACAACCTGCTCCTGAATGACTACTGGGTACATAACGAAATGAAGGCAGAAATAAAGATGTTCTTTGAACCAATGAGAACAAAAACACAATGTACCAGAATCTCTGGGACACATTTAAAGCAGTGTGTAGAGAGAAATTTATAGCACTAAATGCCCACAGGAGAAAGCAGGAAAGATCTAAAATCAACACCCTAACATCACAGTTAAAAGAACTAGAGAAGCAAGAGCAAATGAATTCAAAAGCTAGCAGAAGGCAAGAAATACCTAAGATCAGAGCAGAACTGAAGGAGATAGAGACACAAAAAACCCTTCAGAAAATCAATGAATCCAGGAGCTGGTTTTTTGAAAAGATCAACAAAATTAATAGATCACTAGCAAGACTAATAACGAAGAAAAGAGAGAAGAATCAAATAGACACAATGAAAAATGATAAAGGGGATATCACCACTGATCCCACAGAAATACAAACTACCATCAAAGAATACTATAAACACCTCTACGAAAGTAAACTAGAAACTCTAGAAGAAATGGATAAATTCCTGGACACATGCACCCTCCCAAGACTAAACAAGTAAAAAGTTGAATCTCTGAATAGACCAATAGGAGGCTCTGAAATTGAGGCAATAATTAATAGCCTACCAACCAAAAAAGTCCAGTACCAGACAGATTCACAACCAAATTCTACCAGAGGTACAAAGAGGAGCTGGTACCATTCCTTCTGAAACTATTCCAATCAATAGAAAAAGAGGGAATCCTACCTAACTCATTTTATGAGGCTAGCATCATCCTGATACCAAAGCCTGGGAGAGACACAACAAAAAAAGAGAATTTTAGACCAATAACTCTGATGAACATTGATGCAAATATCCTCAATAAAATACTGGCAAACCAAATCCAGCAGCACATCCAAAAGCTTATCCACTACAATCAAGTCAGCTTCATCCCTGGGATGCAAGTCTGGTTCAACATATGCAAATCAATAAACACAATCCATCACATAAACAGAACCAACAAGAAAAACTACACGATTATCTCAATAGATGCAGAAAAGGCCTTTGACAATATTTAACAGTCCTTCATGCTAAAAACTCTCAATAAACTAGGTATTAATGGAAAGTATCTCAAAATAATAAGAGCTATTTATGACAAACCCACAGCCAATATCATAATGAAGAGGCAAAAACTGGAAGCATTCCCTTTGAAAAGTGGCACAGGACGAGGATGCCCTCTCTCACCACTCCTATTCAACATAGTGTTGGAAGTTCTGGCCAGGGCAATCAGGCAAGTGAAAGAAACAAAGGTTATTCAATTAGAAAAAGAGGAAGTCAAATTGTCTCTGTTTGCAGATGACATGATTGTGTATTTAGAAAACCCCATCGTCTCAACCCAAAATCTCCTTAAGCTGATAAGCAACTTCAGCAAAGTCTCAGGATACAAAATCAATGTGCAAAAATCACAAGCATTCCTATACGCCAATAACAGACAGAGAGCCAAATCGTGAGCAAACTCCCATTCACAACTGCTACAAAGAGAATAAAATACCTAGGAATCCAAGGTATCTTCACAAGAGATGTGAAGTGCTTCTTCAAGGAAAACTACAAGACACTGCTCAAAGAAATAAAAGAGGACACAAGCAAATGGAAGAACATTCCATGCTCATGGATAGGAAGAATCAATATCGTGAAAATGGCCATACTGCCCAACGTAATTTATAGATTCAATGCCATCCCCATCAAGCTACCAACGACTTTCTTCACAAAATTGGAAAAAACTACTTCAAAGTTCATATGGAATCAAAAAAGAGCCCACATAGCCAAGAAAATCCTAAGCAAAAAGAACAAAGCTGGAGGCATGCTACCTGTCTCCAAACTATACTACAAGGCTACAGTAACCAAAACAGCATGGTAATGTTACCAAAACAGATATATATATAGACCAATGGAACAGAACAGAAATTTCTGTTATTTTCAGAAATAACACCACACGTCTACAACTATCTGATCTTTGAAAAACCTGACAAAAACAAGAAATGGTGAAAGGATTCCCTATTTAATAAATGGTGCTTGGAAAGCTGGCTAGCCATATGTAGAAAGCTGAAACTGGATTCTTTCCTTACACCTTATACAAAAATTAATTCAAGATGGATTAAAAACTTAAATGTTAGACCTAAAACCATAAAAAGCCTAGAAGAAAACCTAGGCAGTATCATTCAGGACACAGGCATGGGCAAAGACTTCATGACTAAAACACCAAAAGCAATGGCAACGAAAGCCAAAATAGACAAATGAGATCTAATTAAACTAAAGAGCTTCTGTACAGCAAAAGAAACTATCATCAGAGTGAACAGGCAACCTACAGAATGGGAGAAAATTTTTGCAATCTACCCATCTGACAAAGGGCTAATATCCAGAATCTACAAAAAACTTAAATAAATATACAAGAAAAAAGAAATCCAAAAGTGGGCAAAGGATACGAACAGACACTTCTCAATAGCAGACATTTATGCAGCTAACAGACACATGAAAAAATGTTCATCATCACTGGTCATCAGAGAAATGCAAATCAAGACCACAATGAGATACTATCTTAGGCCAGTTAGAATGGTGATCATTAAAAAGTCAGGGAACAACAGATGCTGGAGAGGATGTGGAGAAATAGGAATGCTTTTACACTGTTGTGGGTGTGCAAATTAGTTCAACCACTGTGGAAGACAGTGTGGCAATTCCTCTAGGATCTAGAACTAGAAATACCATTTGACCCAGCTATCCCATTATTGGGTATATACCCAAAGGATTGTAAATCATGCTACTATAAAGACACATGCACATGTATGTTTATTGTGGCACTATTCACAATAGCAAAGACTTGGAACCAACCCAAACGTCCATCAATGATACACTGGATTAAGAAAATGTGGCACATACACACCATGGAATACCACGCAGCCATAAAAAAGGATGAGTTCATGTCCTTTGCAGGGACATGGGTTAAGCTGGAAACCATCATTCTCAGCAAACTATCACAAGGACAGAAAACCAAACACTACATATTCTCACTCATAGGTGGGGACTGAACAATAAGAACACTTGAATACAGGGTGGGGAACATCACACACTGGGGCCTGTTGTGGGGTAGGGGGCTGGGGGAGGGATAGCATTAGGAGAAATACCTAATGTAAATGACGAGTTGATGGGTGCAGCACACCAACATGGCCCATGTATAACTATGTAACAAACTTGCATGCTGTGCACATGTGCCCTAGAACTTAAAGTATAATAAAAAAAATTATTAGCTACTTAATATATTGAGAGTCTGATAATGATGTCTTTTTACTATTCTGGAAAAAAGATTACTTTCATTGTTATGTTAAAATATATATACCAATTATAAACATAATCTCCAAGACTCAAATTTGTAATTTTTTCTTACAGTATGCTAGAGGACATTAGTAAGAATTATTTGGTTATGCTCAATTAACAAAGAGAACCATAGCATTTGAATATTATTGACAAGAAAAAAATCTAAGAATCATATTTGAATAGTAAGTCCTTGGCAATATTTTCAGTGCCTTACAAGGAACATTTCAGGGCATCCTCAAAACAATCGCATGAGGTAGGCATTGTTGTTATCATCTCCATTTTACCTATAAGGCGTAGAGAGGTGAACTAATTTGCCCAAGCTCACACAATAGAATGCAGAGCTAGGATTTCATCCTGATAGTCTGACTACAGAATGTCTGGTCCTAAATGCTGAAATACACTGTCAAACAAAAGGAAAGAACTGCTGATCAGTAACGTAGAGAAAGAATTTGATTAAAAAGCAAAGGTAAAAGCAAAATTTTACCTGTGATAAAATAATTACTCCCTTATTGTCTTCTACAGCCTTACCTTCTAATTTCTCAAATTGCATCAGAGTTATTATAATTACTAGTAACAACCACTCCCCCACCAAAAAAAATAAAAAATGCCATACCACATGTCTATGGTCTATTTCGGAATGTAAAGAAAGGACAAGTCTAGCAGCAAAGCAGAAAGAAAATAATTTTTACATATTTTTACATATTATTAAAAATCAGCCTTGTATTTCCCTCTTATGAGTAGCGTCCCAAAGACCTACAGTGTCTTCTGTGTTAAGTGTGGGTTCAAGAGATTAAGGGCACTGATGGGCTTCTGGTTCACTGTTATTTCCTTCTCCTTGCAACCTCACATCGCTATACATCTGTTTTGTTGATTCAGAAGAGCACTTGAAATGCTTTACAGTTGATTTTGACAAGTGCTACAATTTGATAGGGAAAGATAATTCTTGCTGAGATGATTTTCGAAGTACAGAAATTATACTTTTGAGTAGATATTACCTTTCTTTATGATCAGGATTTTCATTTAATATACAGCACACTTAAGCTTGGTAATCACATTTTCCTTTTTCTGAAAAAAGTGATGGGTGTCTTTGATCTCATATATTAAGGCATTACACATTAAAATCTTATTCCAAATTCTGATTGTTTTCTTTGTTGCAGATAAAGCATGTCTGCCAAATTTAAGGATATCAGATTTATAAAATGCTATATGAATATGAAGTGGGATTATTAATTAAATGAGAGACTCCTGATCACACGATTGGGCTGATTGATGAGTTCTTGGGATGTATATTTTCTGCATGCCTCTAAATCCACTAAACTGAAAATTAATCAGTAGTGTCTTAAAGACTACAGACTTATTACTGACAGAATAATCGCTTTTAAGAAATAACATATATGAGTGTGATTTTAGTTTATATTTTAAGATATTCCTTTATCACATAGACTTTCCCATTAGTTTAATTATAAGAGAATATTTTAATATTTGATATTCGAGAAAATTAATGAAAAATTATCATTGCTTTGCTTTGTTTCACTAATGCTGTGTCAGAGGTTGACACAATTTTAAAGAAGATCAAGGTTTAAAGCTTATCTAATGCCAACTCAAGATTATAACCGGCCAGGGGCAGTGACTCATGCCTGTAATTCCAGCAATTTGGGAGGCCGGGGGGGGCGTCTCATGAGGTCGGGGGATCGAGACCATCCTGGCCAACATGGTGAAACCCCATCTCTACTAAAAACACAAAAAATTAGCTGGGTGTGGTGGCGCATGCCTGTAATCCCAGCTACTCCGGAGGCTGAGGCATGAGAATAGCTTGAACTCAGGAGGCTGAGGTTGCAGTGAGCTAAGATCGTGCCACTGCACTCCAGCCTGGCGACAGAGTGAGACTCCATCTCAAAACAAACAACAATAAGCAAACAAACAAACAAAAGACTCTAACTTGGTTTAAAGCAGGCTGAATGGTTCAGTGCTTTGGGATCTCAGCCCTGTTTGCAAGGTTCATCTCAACATAACATCCTAAGTAATTAAAGCCTTTATTATTGATATGATGGAAACTAAAACTTGATCCATGTCTCTATGTTAGAAAATAATTTCTAAGTATTCCATCCATCTTTGTAGAAGTTTCTACATTATTTACAAAGATAAATGGAAATACCTTGTTAATGTGGGATAGGCTTCACAGTTACATTGAAGATGCTATATACCGCTGCCAAACAGTACTGGTGTCAGTCCTTCAATACAGTTGAACAGCATCTCAGAATTCTTATTCTGCTACTTGGGTTCATGTTGTCAATGTGGTTTTTCCTAATCACTATCCAAATTCTAGGTCCAACAAATAATTCCACCCGGAATTTCTAAAGTGGGTGTCCTCAGCCACCTTAATCAAATATATTAAATGTATTTAATATACATTATTAAATCTTGTTTCTTAAAATACAGTTAAGAAGAAAGACTTGAATTTGTACTTTTTTTCTACTATTTCTCAACTAAGGAATATTGAGAAATTCTTTACCTGTCTAAGCCACAGACTCCAAATTGTCACACTGAGTGTCCAGGGCATATTATTTTCCTATCAAAAATTCTGAGAAGATAAAATAAAATAATGAATGCAAAGCTATAGCCCAGTGCTTGGTGAATAGAAAAATTCTCAAAAACTGATGACTGTGATTAATGCTTTTTTCATCACTGATGCCACTTTCCTAGTTACTACCCCATGCCAGGTTTACTACAACAAAAATATATATCCTAATGCTTTATTCTTCCATTTCCACCCATTTCAGTTCTGTTATGCAACAACTCTATTTCTTATAAAATAGTACTTTCATTTTGTAACTTCTCTGTTAAAAATAGGCTGTAGTTCATAATCTGTTACCTGGCTTCAAACCTTTCATAGCCTATGCTTCTATTATTCCCATGTAGATACCTGTTCTCTATTCTCACTGGATTACCTTTAGGTTGCCAATTTCACCTCACATTTTCACACTTGTGTACCCTTTCACCTGTATAGGGAGGTAAATACAGTAATCAATTAACTGCAGGACTTTTAGAAACTTTTTTACATGATAGAATTTTAGCGTGTTCTCGGACTGATTTTGAGCATACCTATGATTAAGCCTCAACTATCTAGATAAAAAGAAACAAGAACTATCAAAACTAGTTTAATTTGTCACTAACTGTGACTGGACCCATAACATTGGTTTCTACCCATGTTATGGGTATGTATGGGTATTTGTTTATTTATTTCAGAATATGTATGTATTTTTTTTTCATTTTGGTTAAGAGCAGCAATTTAACTTCATATGACTTTCCCCTCAATGATTAACAAGAGTTCACCTTCTCAAAATCATTGTTATAGAAAAGGCTGTAGAAAAGTGGCTGAATATATACTGATCACAGACTGAACTTTCTAAATTTAACAATGGAGTCAGTCCTTATTTTCAGCTTATTTAACTGTGATCCTCCCATTTGATTGAAAAAGGGAGAGATGAAGAGGGAGAGAGGTGAATCTTTCCATGTCCCTCTTCAATACAGAAGTGAGTATAACACAATAGCTCATCCAAGTCAGAGAGGAGACAAGAAAATTATGTTAGATAGAATTAGATCATTCCTCACCAAGAAGCTTTTCTTTTTTTCCTTCTATATTTTGAAAAAAAAGTTTTATTGAGGTGTATAATTAACACACTATAAAATTCAGCTTAAGTGTACAGTTCAGGAAATGTTAGTAATTTCATACAGTCACACAACCATAACCACAATTTTTTAAAAACATTTCCATTGTCCAAAGCAGGGGGCCCCAATCGGACAGTGGCCTGTTAGGAACCGGGCTGCATAATTACCACCTGAGCTCCGCCTCCTGTCAAATCAGCGAGGGCATTAGATTCTTATAGGAGCGTGAACCCTTTTGTGAACTGCACATGCAAGGGATCTAGGTTGCACGCTCCTTATGAGAATCAGTTGAATGCCTGATGATCTGAGATGAAAGTTTCTTCCCGAACTGCACCCCCTACCACTGCTGCCCCATCCATGGAAAAATTGTCTTCCATAAATCCGGTCCCTGATGCCAAAAAGTTGGAGACCACTGGTCCAAAGCACTTCCCCATGTAACCAATTACAGTCAGCTCCCCATCCCACCCCATTCCCAGGAAACCACCAATCTGTATTCTGCATCTATAACTTTGCCTTTTCTAGAAATTTCATGTAAATATAATCATATAAATATGTATTATTTATTTCTGACTTTTTTCACTCAGCATAAAATTATTAAAGATCATCTACATTTCTTCATTTATCAGTAATTGATTCCTTTTAATTACTGAGTAGTGTGTCATTATATGGAAATGTCATAATTGGTTTAGCCATTCACCAGTTGATGTTCATTAAGATTTTTCTAGTTTATGTTGAATAAGAATGAAGGTGCTAAGACACATACATACATGTCTTTATGTGGACATATGTTTTCACTCCTTTTGGGTAACTACCTAAGAGTGAAATTTTTGGGTCCTATGTTATGTGTATGTTTAACGTCATAATAAATGGCCATGCTCTTTTCCAAAGTTATGTACCATTTTGATTTCCCACCAACAATGTATGAATGTCTCAGTTTCTCTGTATCTTCAAAAATAATATTATCTTTTTTATGACAGCAATTCCATTGGGTATGTCGTATTATCTCATTGTGGTTTAATTTGTAGTTCCCTATCGGATAATATGTTAAGAATCTCGCAATTGTTTCTTATTCACATATCATCTTTGGTGTCTATTCATAGCCTTTACCAACTATGAAAATTGAGTGGTCTTTTTATTTAAGTTGCAAAATTTTTCATATATTCTGCATACAAGTGCTTAACAGATACATGATTTAGAAATATTTCCTATCAGTCTGTGGCTTGTTTTTTCACTTTATTAATGACCATCTTGGAGATAAATGTTTTACATTTTGATGAACTCGAAGGTATATATTTATTTCCTCTTATGAACCATGGGGATAGAGTGTTCTATCAAGTTGATAGTGTTGTTCAAATCTATATTCTTCTTTTCTGTTTAGTGATTAAACAGAAAACAGTATAGTCTTAGTTATTACTGAGAAGTGAACATTAAAATCTTCAAGTATAATTGTTTAATTATTTGGTTTTTACATTATGTAAGTTTTTTATGTATTTTAGGGCACTGTTATAATGTGCATACACATTTATGATTATTATATCTTCTTCATGTATTGACACTTTTTTTTTTGAGATGGAGTCTTGCTCTGTCACCCAGGCTGGAGTGCAGTGGTACGATCTCAGCTCACTGCAACCTCTGCCTTCCAGGTTCAAGCGATTCTTCTGCTTCAGCCTCCCAAGTAGCTGGGACTACAGGCATGCACCACCATGCCCAGCTGGTTTTTGGTTTTTGTATTTTTATCAGAGACAGGGTTTCAACATATTGGCCAGGCTGGTCTCGAACTCCTGACCTTGTGATCCACCCACCTCGGCCTCCCAAAGTGCTGGGATTACAGGCATAATTCAGCCTGTATTGACACTTTTATCATTACAAAACATCCATCTTTCTCTCCAATATTATTTCTGTATTAAAATTTACTTTATCTAATATTAGTATGGCCACTTCAGCTCTCTTACAATCATTGTTTGCATGGTATACCTTTTACTTTCAACTTAATTGTGTATGAAACTATACTATTTTGTAGGGAGCAAAATAGCTGGATCTTGCTTTTTAGTTCAATATTGCAATTTCTGACATTTGATTCTTTATTTAGCTTTTGTTTTGAAGTTTTCACTAAGTATAGCATTCCAGATTGACTTTTTTTATTCTTTCAGTACTTTCAAAAATGTCACTTCATTGTTCTTTCAGTTAGCAATTTCTGACGTGAAGTCTGATGTAATTCTGTTCTCTTTCTCTGTGTTGTGTCACTTTTACTTTGGCAGGCTTTATAATTTTCTGTACTTTGCTTTGGCAGTTTGAATATTGTGTGCCTAAACAGGTGTCTTTATTGTGTGGTGTGTGTGTGTAATCACATTTATCCTGCGACACATGCTCAAGTTTTTGCATGCAATTTGATGTTGGGGAGATTCTCAGTCACTGTCTTTTCAAGGAATTGTTCTTCTCTGACATTCTCTTTCCCTGTTCTCTCTCCCCACCCACCTCTCTGGCTTAAATCTTCTGCTGTGTTCAAGAAATTTCTAGATGAGAAGTAGAGTTGTGTGCCCTTCCTGTAGCAGCATATGATCCTTTCTCATTTGCTTCAATACCAAGGGAAACTTTCTCTAGTCTCCTTCCCCAATGCCAGTCTTTCCCATGAGCAACTGGCAGAGGTCATGGAAAAGAGTCTGTGAGTGTGTACAAAATCTCATTTTGTCTGGGTCTTCCCAGGTTTCTACATTGTCACTCTATCCCACACTTAGCCTTTAGAAATGTGTTAACAGTTTAGCTGATTTCTCCTTAGCCACTGTACGGCAGCCAGCACAGTTCTTTCTATACTCTGATAAAGGTGAAACCATCTGTACATCCCCTCACTTCCTACAGGGGTCTATACCTCCTTGAATTTCAGTCTATTAAGTTTCCCTGTCATTCAGATCTCTGACAGGTTTAAAAAAATTATGCTTTGTGGTTTATCTAGCTTTTTTTTCATTGTTGGGGGTAGATGTGGCCTTCTTTCCAACTTTACCATATCTTAGGAAGAAGCAGAACCCCAAACATGTGCTTTCAGTGGAGGCTGCCCATCAGAAGACCCTGCCCTCTGGTGCAAGGCCAATCAGAAAAGATGGAGGTTAGGCACCCTAAATAAAAGCAGTGTAAGATGTGAGACCAGGATCTGTTGCCAGCTATGTTTCTTGCTGAATGAAAAAAATATAAATATATGAAATAAAGCTGATATGAAGACAGAAATAACGATACTGGGAGTGTGGGCTATAGTTCAGGACTGGGATTAATTTGCCTCTGGTGCTAACTGGTCAAATTATCATCTTTCTTAAAATCCTTAAATAGTTCCTCATCTTACAAGACTAAGTTTATCTCTTTTCATGGCATACAAGAGCATTGTTATTTGACCTTGACCTACTTCTCTATGCTCATTTTCTTTTTGTGCATCTCAATGTGCATTTTATCAAACAGGCTATATTGGATTATTCTGGTAGCCTCCTAACTGTATTATTTGCTTCCACCTTTCCTTTTCTACTGTATATTCTCATTACAGAAGCCGTGAAGATACTTTTCAATCTTAAATTAAATCATATCACTCCAGGGGTACAATAGCTTCCCATTTTACTAAGAGTAAAAGCCAAAGTTTGAATAATAACCTGTAAGGCCCTACATGATGTAGTTCCTGCTGGCCCTCTTGGCTCATTTTTCCATTCTTATCCTTGTTAATTCCACTTCTATGACACTGTTTTTGTTATCTTTTTAATGTATCAAAACTCATTTTTGCCTCAGAAACTTTGCAGTTACTGTTCTTCCTGAAACACCTCCCACCATCACCATCACACACCATACACACCATAGCTGTTTGACACATTTCCTCCCTTTCTTCAGCTATCTCCTCAAACATCCCTTTATCAGTTATACACTTACTCCAAATGAACTCCTTCAAAATACCACCATTTTTTGTTCTTCCAGCCACAGTACTCTCTCTCTCCCTTTCATGTTTCTTTTCTCCATAGCACTTCTAATCTGACATACTATTTATTTTTACTTATTCTTTTTAGTAAAGATAAATTTTCACCATGTTGGCCAGGCTTGTCTCAAGCTGTTGACCTCAAGTGATCCATCCTCCTCAGCCTCCCAAAATGCTAATCTGACATACTATTTCATTAGTTTGTTTATTATGTTCCTCCCCAACTTTATAATAAGTTTGATGAAGATAGGGATTTTTTTGGTGATATCATTCATGTTTTATCTCCAAAAACTAAAAAAGTTCCTGGTTCATAATACACATGCAATAAATATTTACAACTCTATTCTTTGCAACTTAACATATATAATTCGCTCTAACTAAAATGCTTTCTTATTGTTCTTTGGACAACTTGGAATTTATATTTCATAACCCAGATTAACCATGTTCTCTTCCTTGTAGCATAAATTGCCCTCTTTAAAATAGTTTATTATTCTGAATAACAAATTCTAAATAAATTTTGTGCAGCTACAGTATCATGCACATACTTCATTATAACTATTCACCATCATGATTAGTTACACAAATATCTTTGCAGAAATTGTGTCCTTTTTGTATTTTCCAACAACTCAGCACTGGGACTTGGTAATTGTTTACTGAATTTGGTGAGTGAACTGAATTCACTCTTTTTTTCCCAAAAGAGCTTTCACCAGAACCAAGATACCCTTCAGTCAAACTAATAAGAACCTTGAAGTCCTTCTCAATTCCCACCCCAAATTCTGTTTGGTAGCTGTCTCGCTGATGACTATCTCAATGTCAATGCTTCATAGATATGTCAGTTTTGGTGCACACTTTTCTAAGTTGTATGCAAAAAATGATAACTGAATTATAGTCAAATCACACTTAATAGTGAAGGCTTTCTTCAGAAAGAGGTACTATAAATTATTAGGGCTTGTCAACACCTGACTATTGCTATATTTTCTGATTAACTCACATTTATGTCACCCATTTTTAAGCTCTGCTTCAGATAATTTAAAAATGCTTATTATGCTTTCCCTGCTCTTAGCTGTCTTTAGGTAAATGCCTATGCAGCAGCCATTAAACAGTTTAAAATGAAAACAACCTAGATCTAAAATTAATATTTTACTCATGTGACTTAGTTCAGGCCAATATGATATGAGTGGAAGTGTCATGTACATCTCATTAAAGATAAAGACCTTTGCATTATACTTTCTCTTCTCCCTTCCTACTCACTAGAAATAAAAGTCTGGAGGAAACAAGGAAGCATTATGATAAAGATGCCAGAGGGACTTACCAGCTTGGGTCAATGGATGGCTTTTTGCAAGAGAGCTGCCTATCTACCTTAGGCTATTATACAGGAGAGAAAAATAAACTTCAATCTTGTTTGAACCAATACATTAGTGTTTTGTTGTTGTTACAGCAATTTGGTCTATACACTAACATACATGAAAATATAATCGAAGTCTTCGCTGGCTTCATACTGTTATTAAAATAAAGGCTAAAATTTTTCACATGGCCTCCAAGGTCCTGTGTGAAATGGTTTCTGCCTGACTTTCAAGCCTTATTTTGAGCTACTTTTCTTGTTCACCCTGTTCTAGTAGTTAAAAGCCTTTTATCAGTATCTGGCACATCACAATCTTTTCACATGCTTTTCTTTTCTTGGAAGGTTCTTTTTTCCACCCAAGAATTCTTTCCCTGTGTATTCCTACTTATCATTTATATCTTACTTAGCTTAAACTTAATGTCCATATGGAAATGTCCCATCATGCCCACCCTAATATAGGTCAGATTCCTTTGTTATATACTTTAACAGCAACTAGCTCCTGTTCTTTCAAGCTCTTATCTCTGTAATTTTGCATTTTGCAATTGTGTGATTATTCAAATAATGATCTTCCATTAGGTTGTAAGCTATATGACAGCCAAGAACATGCTTGCTTTAGCTCATCACTATAACACCAGACATAGTGCAATGCCTGGATTCTAACAGGTATGTAGTAAGTAAGTTGAAGGAACGAGCAAGATCGTATTAATTATTCCTTTCTGCACATAATCTTTTCTGCTGCTAATTCATTACACATGGTTTCCATCCTCCCCCACACTGCTGTCTGTCCCCTGGTCACTGCCCAGTAGTATTTCCTTATTAAAAATAGACAGTATTAATAACAGGTATCAAATTGGATTTTGATACACTATCAGTGATAAAAATCCAGGAGGCTAGAAATTACCTTTTCAAAATGAATATGCAAAATAAAAGTTTCAAAACAAACATAGGAAAGCCACTGGGGGAAAAATCTACCCAGTTGCCATGTATTCATTGCAAAACAGTATAAGATAAACTTGTAAGAAATTAACCTCTCTCGTGTGTATGGGTAAAGATTTTGTTAGTCCCAGTGTTGTAATTAATTTTACTCAGCATAAACAGTATGCCAATTATTAGTTTAATGAATTAAGATTTTTCAAATTCATTTTCTTTTGGGAAATATATTTAAAAGGTAAGAACTGCCAGCCTCAGCATGCATTGACTTTGCTGTCTTTTAGAAATCTAGTTATTATGCTATATAATGTATCTAATCTCTCATAGAACTTTGTTAGGTATTATTATTATATAAATAGGGAAAAGCAATTGAAGTAACACCTACATAACTAAGAACGCCTATTAAAAAAAATCACAATTTCTTTTACAATACATTTATTTTCTCAAGCATCAATACTCTTCAGTGTTTCTCTTTTGAAAATATTTTTAAAACATTAGTTTGGGTATATTATATTTTGTTAACTGAAATATTAACCAGCTCTATAGGGCATAGAAAATAGCAGAGGCATGCAATTTGTAAGTACAGTTTCCTTTCAATATTCCCTCTGTAGTTAGAAATATATGTACCAACTTCCTTTACTTAAATGTAAAGTGTTTTATTTGTTTCTAGTCCACTGAGAATTGAAATAAAATTGGTTTACCACAGGTAATTGACATTTGAAGAATAAATCAGGAGAAATTTTCTAAGATCTCATTTGTGTCTCAGAATGTATACCTTCTGGGACTTCAATAGAATGGTAAATGTTTGAGTTTGGCCTCAGAGAAATTTGCTTGTGTCTTGTATAAGAAGAAGGAAATATAAGCAGTCCTTTATAAAATAGTAGGATACAGGTACCTTCTTATATACATTTGTTTGTATTTGTGTGTCTAATAATTGGATTTATTGCAAAAGTCACTGGAATTTAAAAATAATACCTCTTCTTTTCAGTAATAGTAGACATAAGCTGGTACCTGACAACATTGTTCTGCAAAGATTTATTTTAAACTTCTTACCTTCCAGGAGTAGTAGTATATATTATGTGTCTGAAAAAAAATGGCCTAGTATTTATGTAAAGTGAATAACCCCATCATTAATGAATAAATTACTATTCCTTTTCTAAGAATATCACAAATTAAATTAATTAAATATTTATCTTGATTACAAATTTTATTAAGTGAAAATTGTCTTTGGTAGAAAATGCAACGTTTCTACAATCACCACATATAAACAATATCTAAGAATTAAAATATACTAAGATACTGTATTATATAAAATAATCCCAACAAATTTGAAAACATAGATGAAGTAGATCCATTATTAGAAAAATAAAATATTGACAAGAAAACTAGAAAACATGAATAATATTATGATTTAATAATTAGATATCAAATTAGTAGTTAAAAGTTCCGTTTCCTGTATCCTCCCCTAAGGTGTATATCTTATATGCACACACACACACACACACACACACACACAGACACACACACACAGGTCTAAACATACATACAAATAATAGATATTTCCTTATTTTCACATACCTAATAGAAAAAAGAAGAAACACTCTCCTCCCATTTTATGATGCTTCCATTCCTTGGATGGTCAAGTCAGACAAGGATAATACAAGTTAAAAAAGCTACAAGCCTATAACATTCATGAACATAGTCGCAAGATTCCTAGACAAAACACTACCAAATTGAATTGAGCAATGTACAAGCAAGATAATTGGCCAATTTAGGTTCAGTTAAAAAATGGAGGCCAGGTGCCGTGGCTCACGCCTGTAATCCTAACACTTTGGGAGGCTGAGGTGGGTGGATTACTTGAGGTCAGGAGTTCAAGACCAGCCTGGCCAACATGGTGAAACTTTATCTCTATTAAAAATACATATACCCAAAGGACTATAAATCATGCTGCTATAAAGACACATGCACACCTATGTTTATTGCGGCACTATTCACAATAGCAAAGACTTGGAACCAACCCAAATGTCCAACAACAATAGACTGGATTAAGAAAATGTGGCACATATACACCATGGAATACTATGCAACCATAAAAAATGATGAGTTCATGTCCTTTGTAGGGACATGGATGAAACTGGAAATCATCATTCTCAGTAAACTATCGCAAGGACAAAAAACCAAACACCGCATGTTCTCACTCATAGGTGGGAATTGAACAATGAGAACTCATGGACACAGGAAGGGGAACATCACACTCCGGGACTGTTGTGGGGTGGGGGGAGGGGGGAGGGACAGCATTAGGAGATATACCTAATGCTAAATGACGAGTTAATGGGTGCAGCAAACCAACATGGCACATGGATACATATGTAACAAACCGGCGCATTGTGCACATGTACCCTAAAACCTAAAGTATAATAATAAAAAAAATAAAATAAATAAAAAAAATACAAAAATTAGCTGGATGTGCTGGCACATGCCTGTAATCCCAACAACTTGGGAGGCTGAGGCAAGGGAATTGCTTGACCCCGGGAGGCAGAGGTTGCAGTGAGCCAAGATTGAACCTGAGCGACAGAGCAAGACTTTGTTTCAAAAAAAACGGAATCTGGTTTCATATTAAAATTTCTTAAATGTTATTCTCCAGAGTTACAGTAAAAAATAAAACCACACGATATTTCAAATTTCAACAACGAATCCTGCTATATGTAAAACTTGATATTTGGTGCAACAGAAGACAAACATTGCAGATCATTGGTGAAAGAATGAACTAGTTATAAAGTTGCCCATAAACTAGTGTATGTGTGTGTGTGTAAAATATTTCCATCTCACACAGACATCAAAATACAAAACTCAATTCCAAGGGGATTGAAACTTTCTATAAATCCATGTGAGAATATCTTTATGTCTCTGGGGTAGGGAATGGTTTATTAAACATGATGTGAATATCACAAACCACACAGTAAGACTACAAATTCCACTGGAGTTTAAAATAGATGTTTTAAAGAAAGGGAGAAGACAAGTATAAACTAGTTAAACATATTTGTGATACATACTGATATAGAATTTGTATTCACATGATATGAAGAACTCCTAAAATCAGTAGAAACAGACCAATAATTATATAGATAAATAGGTAAAATAAAGAATAGGTATTTCATATTGAGAAAACAGTAGTATATCAACCTATGCAAAACTGCTCAATTTTATTACTGATATGGCAGCGCAAATTCAAACTATAATAAGATATCCCTGTATATCCATTCAATTGCCAAAACCGAGAAATCTTTCTATCTCAGAGTTTCCAAAGATGTGAAGCAAAATTAATTTCATTTATTGCTGGTGAGAATGCAAATTGGTACATCCACTTTGGAAAAGTTTGGCGGTACCTATAAAGACAAATGTGCACATTTGTCCTGCCCTAGCAATTCTACTCTTATATTTGAAAGGGAAGTTTTAACAGCTGGACTGTAATTTCTTCTTCAATGTCAGATATGAGGTTTTAACCCTTATTGAAATCCCTTGCAACACTAGTACAAGGAATGTATAAGAGTATACAAGGTCCAAGATAAACGAGAATCCCTCTGAGGGTGCTATGTACTGAGCCACATACATGGTCTTCAAGATTCTTCACTGAATGGCTGGCATGCAGCTGCACAAAAAGATGGAAGCCATCACAGATTCATTAGGAGATTACACTGCTATCAAGGTATAAATATTGATAGGTCTCTAAACTGAATGGCTGTTGTTAACTAAGGTGGTCCATACACACTCAGCCACATCTTCTGTGACTATCCTCTAGTACAAAGTGATTAGAGCACAGGAAGCAGCTTCTGAAAATTACGAGACCTCTGCTTTGCTGTTGCTATGTATGCATTGTTGGCTGCCCTTATCCTTTCTAAAAGTTACATTCAAACTTGCTGCTGGGTGAAACTGATTGGTTTTCATTTGTATGCTTGTCAGTCCAAATCTAAGATTACTGTTGCTGCAAAGAGAATGAGCATTACAATACTGTACAGAAGCTATTGTATCCATCAAGACACGGGTACAAAATGTTTTAGTATCATTATTTATACTATCAAAAGAAAAATGAAAACTTCATCTCCAGGATTCAGGTGGCTCTCTTTTCTGGGAAAACCTAAGACAACAGTCAATGGGATAAAATGTAATTCCGCTCACGGGAAATGGTCCCAGGCTACAAATGCGGCTGCACTTGTCCACTTACCGTCAAAATAGGACAGGAGAGTGCTAGAAGAGCCTCACAGTGGGTCAATGGTCTTGATGGACCAAATGTCCATCAAGAGAAGAAAGAATACATAAATTGTAGTATATGGATTCTTTGGATGTTATACGGCAGTGAGAATTAACAGACTGTCATTAGATGATTCAAAATTGGTGAATCTCAAGTATATAATATTGAATGAAAAAAGAAAGGCACAGAGAAATACAGACTGCAAGCATCCATTCATATAAAGTCCAAAATCATGCAAAGTTAAATAGATTTTCATTTGGGAACACAGTAATTGGTTGTATCTTGATTGGGTTTACAAGGAAACAAATTCTGAGGATAGTACATGCCAAAAGTTTACTGGAAAATAATTTCAGAAAAAAGTCTATAAGCGAGTGAGGGAACTGTGATTGGGAGCTCTAGAATTGGGGTGGCCATGGAGAGTGGACCCGAGTTGAAGGAGGTAGGTTAATTAAGCCTTTATATCCCACATTAAATGGTTTAGACCTTGGATAAGTGCTTCCTTTGGAGTGAAAATTGTGTGAGGCAGTGTCCAATAGCTAACGGTAATTTCCAGGAAAGTCACACAACTGTAAGCTATCAGTGGCCAACATTACTCACAGAGGGAGGAATTAGTGTCTCCGCCCTGGAGAGGGATCTAGCGGACACATCAGAGCACTTGTTTTGTATTGTAAGTTTACCCCATCAGGAAGCCTCATCTCCAGGATTCAGGTGGCTCTTTTTTCTGGGAAAACCTAAGACAACAGTCAGTGGGATACAATGTAGTTCCACTCACTGAAAATGGCCCCAGGCTACACATGCTGCTGCACTTGTCCACTTACCATCAAAATAGGACAGGGGAGTGCTAGAGGAACCTTCCAGTGGGTCAACAGGGTAGCGTATGTTTTCTTCCCTGCCTCTATCGTGCAAAAGAAGTCTGACAAAGACTGTCCCCTGAAAAGCCTTTTTGTTGAGGCCTCACTGTGACTGTACTTGAAGATTGAGTCTTTAAGGAAGTAATTAATATTAAAGGAAGTCATAGGGTGAGGTCCTAATCCAAAAGGGCTGGTGTCCTTACAAGGGGTGCTAGAAGAAAGGCCAGGTGAGGAGACAGTGAGAAAGCAGATATCTACAAGCTGGGAAGAAAGGCCTTACCAAAAACCAGATCTTGGACTGGCATCCGGATCTTGGACTTCCAGTCTCTAGAACTGTGAGAAAATAAATTTCTGCTGTTTAAACCACCAAATCTGTGGTATTTAGTTATGGCAGTGCAAGCAGACTAATACAGATACTATTATCCATGCCACATAAAACTAAACTCTTTTTGGTCTTTTTTCCTGATGGCGATGGAAAAGAATACATTCACCAAATGATGGCTACAAACCATGTAACTGAGACGATGTTAACCTACTACAGCAAATATACCACATACAGCAGCACAGCAGCTGCAATTGAGACTACAGAATACCATATATGACCTAGTTATATTTGAGCTTGCAGTAGTTTTTCTCTGTCATGGTCCAACTGATTATTGTAGGATCAGACTGGTAAATTAAATGAGGTATAATGATAACCCCCACCCTTCTAGTTCTTGAGAAGCATCAATATTTGCCAGTCCCTCAGGAATGTAATATGCTTTTGATGTACTTTCATGGCAATAGCTGTGGGGTGTTGTATTAGTCTATTCTCACACTGCTAGTAAAGACATACCTGAGACTGGGTAATTTACGAAGAAAAGAGGTTTAATTGACTCCCAGTTCTATATGGCTGGGGAGGCCTCACAATCCTGGTGAAAGGTGAAGGGGGAGCAAGACACATCTTACATGACAGCAGGAAAGATTGAGAACCAAGCAAAAGAGGTTTCCCCTTATGAAACCATCAGTTCTTGTGAAGCTTATTCACTACAGTGAGAACAGTATAGGGAAAACCACCCCCATTATTTGATTATCTCCCACTGGATCCCTTCCACCACATGTGGGAGTCATGGGAGCTACAATTCAAGATGAGATTTGGGTGGGGACACAGCCAAACCATATCAGGTATTGCAGCTTCCAATTGGCCTTTCTCACTATGATAGCTCTAACCCCACACAGAAGCCAAAGACCCCAAGTGAGGTCTCTGACAACTACAAAGTCTACCCATGCCAGTTACACATTTGGAGAATTGAGAAATAAACATGAAGTGATTTATACACCTAGTAGACTCATTGTGAGCCAGACAAGGCCAATAGTGTATTAATTTTATTTGCCCTTTATATGTCCCTGTTTCAGCAAAGGACTCATTATGATGCTTGGAGTCAATGTCTCTTCAAACCCTGTAACCAACCATCCTCTAAATGTCTTGTTTTCTCATTTCTCCAATGCACAGTTACCACAGTGCACAGGGTGTCTTATGTGGAAAGATTGGGGAAATTATTTCCATACACTTTTGTCATGGGATTGCAGGGTCCTTCTTCCTGGGAATTCAGCTTCTTCAGCCAGTGGATTCTGGGTCTGAGACCTGGCTCAAGTCTAGAAATTGACAAGAGATTGTGCCTGTTTATTGAGGCAGGTTTTTAGCCTCCCAATCACCTATCCTTGATTTTTTGTTGTTGTTTAAATAAATTAAGCATCGTTATTGTTGACTGTTCATAAACATGGCCCCTAGAAATATTAGGCTCTTAAAAAATGTATTAGGCTGTTCTTGCATTGCTATAAAAAATACTTGAGACTGTATAATTTATTTTTTAAAAAAGAGGCTAAAATGGCTTGCAGCTCTACAGGCTGGACAGGAAACATGATGCTGGCATTTGCTCAGCTTCTGGGGAGGCTGCAGGAAACTTACAATCATGGCAGAAGGTGAAGGGAAAGCAGGCACATCACATGGTCAAAGCAGGGGCAAAAGAGTGAAGGTGGTGCTGCACACTTTTAAATGATAACATCTCAGGAGAATTCACACACTATCGCGAGGACAGTACCAAGGGGGATGGTGCAAAACCATTCAAGAGAAATCTGTCCCCATGATCAAATCACCCCCTATCAGGTCCCACTTCCAACACTGAGGATGACATTTCAATATAAGACTTGCGTGGGAACATTCCAAACTATCTCAGAGGGTTATACTGTTCAGGTTGCTACCGCAAACTTACTACACGTTACAATAATTGCACCCAGCTTGCTATTGATGGTGAAGTGCCTATCATCTCACCACTATCAGGAATCACAGTTATGTAACAGTAACTCTCCTGTTAGCCTTGGCCTCTAGAGATTATCCACCAAAACGTCTCAATAATTGTGTTACCCCACTCACAATCACATTGCTTATTGCTTTGCTATATAGATTGTTCCTTAAGCCCTCCTTTGGAACAGAGTTGGCTGGTGGATTTTCCTGCCCTACATAGTCTATCCCTTCTGACATGCTCCTTTACATAAACCTTTTGATCCCATCCTTTACCATCTGCCATGGCACTCCCGGCATTTTACTTCACTTAGTATGGGTCATCACCTGTTTCAGGATTTCAAAAAGAGTCATGCACTCTCCAGAGTTTCTTGCCAGGATGTTATTTCCTGTATCACAAATAATTGCTCTCATTTTGTTAAACTCTTCCTTATCTAACTTTATATTCTACCCTTCACGATTTATTATCCTCAAGTTCCATTCCCATGAATACTTTCCTGGCTCCTTCTTGTACGTACTGTCTTCTGGCGTACAGTTCCTTTTCTCCCGTGGCAGGCCCAGCACTTCCTAGAGAGGAACACAGACGTGAGGTGTCAGGTGACACTCCTGGCAGCAGGGGAAATGAGTGCCTTTTTTTTAAGTAACAATTATGTTATTTTTATTTTTAAAAAAATCATATATATTATATAATTTAATATATATTTAATAAAATTATATGTAATAAAAATTATATATATACATATATATGTGGTATAAAACATGTTGTTCTTATCTACATATCCATAGTGAAATAATGCCTTTGTCCTGAAAGTTTGATTTGGGTACATATCACAGTATCCATTACATTGCTAAAGCCACTTTAAAAGTAAAGCAAAATAAGAAAAGACACAAAATTCAGTTATTGGTTACCTCTGTGGAGAAAGAGGGGAATATATTTGGGAAGAGCACAATGAGATCCTCAAGGTTATTGATAAGGTTTTTGTCTTTTAAACTGTATATGAGAGAACAGTTGTGTTTTAAAATTATTATTATTACTTAATCTGAAGGAATACATTTTATACACTGTTGTATATATTATACAAACCACAATAAAAAATAATTAAATAAAATGATTCCTGGCACCAAATCTAATAAAAATAAACAGTTTGAGTCACTGAAGGCAACTCATTTCTTAATTTAGGAAAGGAATGGTGAGAATGTATGAAATACATGAATATAAAGAGAAAGTGTTGACTTTAAAGATATGAAAATTTAAATGGTTTCTTTTAATTGTGCAAAAACTCAAGGTGAATTCAGAAATGGAGAGTTCAAACAAATACTCTGACATGCTCTGCCCATAGCCTTCCCCATCACGGCTGGTAGCAACTCCTTCCTTCCAGTCACTCAGACCAAACAACCTAGAATCGGAATCGATTCCTCTCTCTTACACTCCATATTTCTTCTATTCTATTAGCTATATAGTCAGACAGCTATTACCCAGGACTGAGCTACTATCATCTTTTGCCTGGATAATTGCAGTAGCCTCCAAGGAGATCTTCGTGCTTGAACTGCTAAAAAAAAATGCAGTGTACAATTGTTAAAATGACAAAATAAAACTTTATTCAAGTATACCGCAATAGGGAAGAGTGACTGAATTCAACCCTGTTGAAACAGAAGGCAGGAGACTTTGAAAGCACTAGGAGAGCTGGTGGAACAGTAGAGGAGGACATTAGCAGTCAGGTTGTCAATGTGATTAAGCCATCTGTGTTTGCCAATTGAGGCTTATGAAAGTTAGACTCCTACCCTCCCACAGAGACTGGGAAATAGGGACACGATCTTTCTTGATGATTAGAGTTCGAAGAGATGGCTCCAAGGTCCTTGAGAAAGACATTCCTGGGTTGTGAAATTGGCAAGTGGCTGCGAGAATATTTACATCTCAAAGAAGCAGAGAAAGCATTCATAATTGCAAGTTTTCTGAAGTAATTGCTGTAAGAAAAAGGAAAAGAGGCTGTCGTCAGAAAGAAACCTATATAAAGTTTAGTCAAGCTGAGGGGAACATTAGGACTTTCTTGGTCATTACTGTTGCACTCACAGTCTCTTCTCAACATAGCAACCTGACCGATCCTTTTAAAATATAACTTAGATCATGTTACTCCACTGCTCACAACTCTCCAATGGTGTCCTCTTTGCCTGGAATGTTTTTTTCTCTGGATTTCCATATGACTGACTTTCTCACTTTTTACTTATTTTAACATAACATTCTCACCCCAACCCATCTCATACTACCAAATTACCAATTGCCTTTTATCTGATCTATTTTATCCTATACTTTAGCATATGTCACCTAAAATATGTATCATTTTCCCAGTATGCTTATTTTTCACTGTGTGTCTCTAATCCCTGGAATGTTAGCTGTGTGTTGGGGCTCAAAAATGATACCCCAGAGTATAGCACTTTGGCGTGCTGTGTACTTTGAACTGAAGGATATTTGCAACGCCTCAGAAGCAAAGTCTTTTTCAGACCTCCTGCTTTCTTTTTCCTGCTCCCTTACTCTCCCAAGGCAGATAACTAGAATTCCTCTTTCCCAAGGTGGATCATAGAAACTGGAAATATTACTTTAAACTTTCTCCACCTTTTTGTGTGTAGGAATGGGATGTAAAGAATCTCTGACCTACCGTGTCTGAAAGGTCATAAGATCCTCATTCCAGAAGGGGCTCTGTCTTCTACAATGGAGCAAGGAAAGCCACACAGAGAGACCAAGAAGAAACTAAAACAGGGAGGCCTTGCTGGCTTTCCCACTTTGTCTATTATGTAAGATTATTCCCTTTTTATTCAATCACATTTGTATACAGCTATCCATTCTTCCTCAAACCTAAGCATAAAAATAGAGAGTTTTTTCTTAAATCTTTGGCTCTTCATTTCTGAAGGCTCCCATGACACATACAACT